>NC_064853.1:13683662-13913662 GCF_024139225.1 Suncus etruscus
CCAGATTCAAGTGTGAGTCGCTGAACAGGCACTGACACTAATAGCTCAGAGGGAAAGAGAGACTTATCTATCTTTATTCCACACAAGATTTGTACAAACAGAGGCTTATTAAGCCCATTCCTCACCCTCAACCTACCCTCTTCCCAGTGAGTGCCCTTGTGGGTCTGTGACCTTAGTTCCCCATGTCTCAGTCTCATCAAATAAGCCAAATAATCCAAGAGGATTCACTTGGCCCTACCAGGGGTTTGAACTTGGAGTCCAGGGTGCTGAGAACCTATCTGGTCTCAGGCCTTGGATCTATACCTAGTAACTTGAGGTGGGAGGAGAGTTTTCCCCATTTCATCTGGTCTTAGATGAAAACCGCAGCAGAAACCCCTATTTGGGGGCCATTCTGTTGTGTTTGATTAGTGGGAGGCTTTTTTTTGGGGGGGGGAGCACACCTGGCACTGCTCAGGGTTTAATCCTGGCTCTGGACTCAGAAATTACTCCTGGAAGGTTTGGGGGAGCATATGGGATGCTGGGGTTTGAACCACGGTCTGTCCTGGGTCAGCTGTGTGCAAGGCAAATACCCTACTACTGTGTTATTGCTTTGGCCTTTTTTGCATCCTTGAGACCTTTGAAAGGCATCTCTCTCTCTCTCCCTCCCTTTCCCCCTCTCTCTCCCTCTCCCCCCCCCAATCTATCTCCCATCCTTCCCACCGCTGAGCTATAGCTCTGACCCCTCATGGAAGGTTTCTGCTCAAGCCCCCCCAGCCACTAGCTTAGGCTTTCTCTCTTTTCCAGAATGAATGGAAATCTGGAGAGCGGGCGGTGCCAGCTGCACAGAGGCAGGAGCACGCCAAATACCAGCTGCCACTTAAGGGATTAATTGAATGTTTACTCAGTACAAGGCAATTCTGTGGCTCGTGGTTCCCCACGCACTAAGGCTGGCTCCCGGGTTCCGTGTTGTGCTGACTCACAGGCCAGGAAGCGGTACTCAAAACACACGGGATATTTACAAACACGTTTACAGGCAACGTTTCCTTCTGGGTCTAAAGGTGCATACAGGAAAATGTATGCAAAGGCGATCTTGAGAGGCAAAGAGGCTTCAGGAGGGAGGCCAGGAGTCCCTAAAGAATAAAGCAGCAAGATGAAGATTTTCCACATCCTGTGCATAGATTTAACTGCTGGTTCCTAAGAAACCAGGCCAGAAAGGGAAGAGAGATTCTGCTGGAGATTCCTTTCCCCACCTTGTGGTCAGGATGGGTAAATGCAGAATATAACACACACCGGGAGGAAAGTAAAGGTTTTTTTCTGGGAATTTCTGTTGCATCAGTGGAGAACTTTCCCTTTTACTAAGAGAAAGGGTTGTTTGGCATCCATTTGCATAGCGTTTCTAATGAGAAACAGATTCTCAACGAGGAAAACATAGGACATGATCTTTTCCAGAGAAACAATGGGCAAAAACAAAAACAGCATCACGAGCATAGAGGCAGAAACTTTTTTTTGACTCTGCTCATGAGCAAACTGGGTGCTGAGAAATGGTCTTAGTATATGTTTTGAGGGGGGTCTGGAGTGGTAAGGTGTTTGTCTTGCAATTGGCTGACCCAGGACAGACTGGGTTCGATCCCTGGCATCCCATATGGTCGCCCAAGCCAAGAGCAATTTATGAGCTCAGAGCTGGCAGTAACCCCTCAGTGCTGCCGGGTGTGGCCCCAAACAAACAAACAAACAAACAAAACAGTCTTGAGGGGCCTGAAGATATAGTACAATGGAGAGGGCACTTGTCTTGCACGTGGCAGACCTGGCTCAATTCCTGGTACCCCAGGAGAGCCCCAAAGCGTGCCAGGAGGGATTCCTGAATGCAGAGCCCAAACAAACAAACAAAAAAATAACGAAACAAAAAAGTGTTTTGAAAGGCGGCTACTCTTCAAATAATGTATTTTGAGTTGTCTAAGTTATACAACTTTTTTGTTTTTGTTTTTGTTTTTGTGCCACACCCGGCGGTGCTCAGGGGTTACTCCTGGCTGTCTGCTCAGAAATAGCTCCTGGCAGGCACGGGGGACCCTATGGGACACCGGGATTCGAACCAACCACCTTTGGTCCTGGATTGGCTGCTTGCAAGGCAAATGCCGCTGTGCTATCTCTCAGGGCCCTAAGTTATACAAATTTAAAACAGATACATTTAAAACTGGAGCCTGAATAGCATTCTGATGTTGTTTGTTTTTTGTTTTGTTATTGTTTTGGGGCCACACCTGGTGATGCTCACGGATACTCCTGGCTCTGTACTCAGGAGTGCACTCTGGCGAAACTCTGAGACCATGTAGGATAAGGGGAATGGAACCTGGCACCATGGAAGCATCTACTGTTAGCATCTACTGCTGTTTGAGTCCCATAGGCAAATTTTATCCTGATAGTCTTTGTTCATGTGTGACAAAGTCAGACTCACCAGGACAATATCTCACTGAAAAGCAAATCACCAGAGGCTACAATTCCACTAGCTGTACATGAACCCCAAGTCACCTTCCCCTGGGGCCTGCCATGATTTACTTGAAGATAAAACTCTCTCTACACCATCTTCCTTGCACTCCTTTAAGAAAACTAACAACTGGGGCTGGAGCGGTGATGTAGGTGGTAATGTGTTTGCCTTGCTAACCTAGGATGAACCTCGGTTCAATACCCCGATGTCCCATGTGGTTCCCCAAGCCAGGAGTGATTTCTGAGCGCAGAGCCAGGAGTAACTCCTGAGTGTCACTAGGTGTGGTCCAAAAATAAAAAACAAAAAAACAAAACCGAAAAGAAAAGAAAACTGACAACTGGGGCTGGAGGGATAGCACAGTGGTAGGGTGTTTGCCTTGCACACAGCCAACCCAGGACAGTAAAATTGTAAGTTAGTATAAGGAATGGTGTTTTAAAAAATTCACATAATAGGGGCCGGGTAGGTGGCGCTGGAGGTAAGGTGTCTGCCTTGCAAGCGCTAGCCAAGGAAGGACCGCGGTTCGATCCCCCGGCGTCCCATATGGTCCCCCCAAGCCAGGGGCGATTTCTGAGCACATAGCCAGGAGTAACCCCTGAGCATCAAACGGGTGTGGCCCAAAAACCAAAAAAAAAAAAAAAAAAATTCACATAATAAAAATGGGATAATTTTCTAAGAAAGGTAGATAGAAAGGCATCTTTTTTGGGAAGGGGCACACCCAGCAGTGCTCAGGGGTTACCCCCTGAGCATTGCTGGGTGTCATCCCAAAACAAAAAACAAAAAAACTAAAACAAAACAGAATGAAAAGGCTGCACCCAGTGGTACTCACGCATTATTTCTGGCTCTGTGCTAAACAGTTACTTCTGGTGGTGCGTGGGATACTATATAAGAGGCCAGGGATCGAACCCGAGTCTGCTGTGAGCAAAGCAACCATCTTACCTGCTTTACCATCTCTCTCGAGCACCTGATGGCCTTGTTTTATATGCAGAGGCAGTTTCTCCTCAAGGTGTGGCCAAGACCTCAGAGTCACCATGTACCCCCTACCAAGGGTCTTCCTACAATGGCAGGACACTGATAACCTGCCCCAATTGGGGCCGGAGAGACAGCACAGTAGGGCTTTTGCCTTGCATGTGGCTGACCCAGGACAGACAGTGGTTCGAATCCCAGTATCCCGTATGATCCTCCGTGCCTGCCAGGAGTGATTTCTGAGTGTAGAGCCAGGAGTAACAAAACAAACAAACAACAAACAAACAAACAAAAGCTACCCAATTGGGAGTGCTTCAGAATCAGGAGGCTTGCCTGTGCCATCCATTTCTTCAGCGAGGCACAGTCTACATTTTCATTTCTTGGGCAGAACCAGGATCCAGTTACAGTGGGAAATGCAAAACAAGCCCTAAGCTAGAGTTCGCAGCTTTCAAACCCTGACACTGCAACCCTCACTTTTATCCAGGCAGTCGCTGCTTGCGCTGTGTTGCTAAGACAAAGGAGACGCTATCGGCAGATGGGAATCTTCCCCTTGCCACTGTCTGCACAGGAGCCCTCTCAACTGGGGAGCCAGGCAGGCAGGAGTGAGTGTTTCTGCTGAATAAGAAATTATTTCTGTGCAGCTTCGAGAGCCTCAGCCCTGCTTTATTATTCAAAAGAGAGGCAGAACTGCCTAGCGGAAGGAATCGATGCAGCTTCAAAAGGATTTTAGAAGGGGGAATAAAAAAACCTACAGAAAGTCAGAGTGATGGAAAAAATTTTAAGTCCTGCTTTGACTCTCCCAGAAAACCAGTTTCATTTTGCTGGTGGGAACAATGGCATTGAAAAGCCAGATTCAGGGCCCAGCCTGACAAGTGAGACTCCGGCTGTTTCCAAAGAGAGTCTGAGGAGCTGGCGCTGTAGGGAAGGGGGGAGAGGGGTGCTGACATGGGCACACTTGTATTCTGCAGCACAAGCGCGAAAAAACAGCTTGAAACCATCCCCCCATCCTTAGTGCCAGTGTGGAGAATGCAGAGGCAACAGGCACCAGGATTTGAGGATGCATTTAGAGAAAGGCACTAGTTATTATTATTATTATTATTATTTTAATGGGCCACACTCGGAGGCACTCAGAGCTTACTCCTGGCTCTGTGCTCAGAAATCACTCCTGGCAGACTCCGGAGACCATATGGGATGCCAGGGATTGAATCTGGGTCTGTCCCAGATTGTCCACATCCAAGGCAAATGACCTACCACTGTGCCATCTCTCCGGCCCCAGGAACTAGTTATGGAGGATGTAATGCCAATGTTAGCTGAGAAATGAAGAGACCTTCCATGATGGGAAATCTAAACCTTCCAGAAGGTGCCAAGGAGCTGATGCTAGATATGACAAACCGGGTGGGCACTGTGGAGTTGAGAAAGTGGCCTGGAGTGCAGATGGCCATTTTTGTTATCTGCTCAGCTGCCACTCAGCCTGATCCTTTCTGAGCATCCCACAAGCACTTGAGAACACTTTAGGGTAGACAATGTTCCAGCCAGCATCCATTCATGATAAAAACTCTAAATAAGATGGGGATTGAAGGAGTTTTCTTCAGTATAGTCAAAGCATTTACCACAAGCCCAGGCAAATGTTAGCCTCAATCAGGAAAACAACCACTACAAGCTTTTCTGCTAAGATCTGGCACAAGACATGGCTGCCCATTCTCGCTGCCTCCACTCAATTATAGGATTGGAAGTACTTGCCATAACAATTAGGCAAGAAAAAGATCAAGGGTATCCACAGAAGGAAAGAAGCCAAGCCTTTACTGTCTACAGATGATAGAATACTATATTTAGAAAATCTCAAAGACTACACAAAAGCTTCTAGGGGGCCGGAGTGATAGCACAGGGCTAGGTTGTTTGCTTTGCTTGTGGCTGACCCAGGTTTGATCCTCAACATCTCATATGGTCCCGAGTCTTTCAGAAGTAATTTTTTTAGTGCAGAGCTAGGATAACCCCTGAACCAAAAAACTAAAGCTTCTAGAAATAATATATTTCCACAGTAAGGTGGCAGGCTACAAAATCGGGATGCAAAAATTCATGATTTTTTAATATTCAAATAATGAAAGAAGAAAAACAATACCTTGGGGCTAAAGCAATAGCATAGTGGGTAGGGCATTTGCCTTGTAGGCAACCTACCTGAGTTTGATCCCCAGCATCCCATATGATCCCCCAAGCACTGCCAGGAATAATCCCTAAGCACAGAGCCAGGAATAATTCTTGAGCAAAGCCAGGTATGACCCAACAAAACAAAACACAATACCAATAAAAATACCATTCACAATTGTGCCTTAGAAAATCAAATACCTTGGAATCAACTTAACTAACAAGCTGAAAGGCATATACAAAGAGACAATATTCCAGATTCAGTGTCAAGGGCCCACATCCTGCTGGAGATAAAAGGTGAGATGACTGTTTGCCCACAAAAAGTGCAAGTGGTCAGGCTTGCCAAGATGGCAACTTACTGAAAAGCAAAAGGGAATAAGGCTTCTAACTTGTAGGGTAACTGAGGTGCATGTGGGCTGGATCAGAAGGAGCCGGACTTACCATGGTCACTCTCAGTCCCCGAGCGACCCCAGTAGCGTCGTCTCCGCTCAGGGCTGTGCGCATGCCGTTCAATAACTGCAGCGATGAATCGGGTGTTGCTGACTGGTGAGGATGCAAGGATAGGATGGTCAGTTTACACAGCATCTGCTGTGGTCTCAGTGGGCTCTGATACACACATGGGCAGGGGAAATGCACAGTGGGTAGGAAACTTGTCTTGCATGCAATTGAATTGTGTTTGATTTCAGCATCCTGTATGGACCACTAAGCCTGCCAGGAGTTGTCCCTGAGTGCAGAGCAAGGAGTAAGCCCTGAGCAATGCCAGGTGTGGCCCAATAAATGGGCTGGAGGAATTGTTCATCGAGTAAGGCTGAGATTCAATCCCTGGCATCCCAAGTGGTCCTCAGAGTACACTGGGTGAATCCTGAGTGCAGAACCAAGAGTAACCCTTGAACAACACTGGGTGTGGCTCAAAAAGAAAAAAATACCCTAACCCCCAAATAAAACAACACAGAAAAATCTCCCAACACATGTAATCTTGTACTCATTGTTAATAATAACAATAATTAATATGCTAAATAATAACATAATAGGCTAAACATTAGCAGTTGTGTGTGGACCTCAAAATTAAAATATTAATTATTTTGGGGGGCGTTCTAAGCAGTCAGGAGGCCCAACTGCCATGCCAGGCCCAAGGATGTGTTGCTACTAGGGGTTTGCAGGACCAGGAATTCTCTCAGCCAGGCCAGCAATGCTGCGTGGAAGTGGTTTATCTAGGATTGTACCCACTGAGATCTAGGGGACCATTTGGGTTCCAAGGATAGTACTGGGGTTGGCTTTATGCAAGGCAAGAGCCCTACCCACTGTATGATCCCTTAGGCCACAGAAAGCCATTTCTATTTTTTCGGGGGGGGGGGGGGTACGGGGATTACAAGACTGGTGGAACTGGCAAGACTCAAGAGTCCATTCCTGGCCTTTGTGTTTAGGGATCACTACTGCTTGGGTTTGGAGGACTGTATGTGGTGTCGGGGATTGAACCTGAGTTGGGAGCATACAAGGCAAATGCTTTTCCCATGTATTCTCTCCGTTCTGGCCCTTGAAAGTTGCTTTTAAATTATATGACTTTGGGGGATTTGTTTTGTTTTTGGGGTACACCCAGTGGTCTTAGAGGTTACTCCTGGCTCTGCACTCAGGAATCACTCCTGGTAGTTCTTAGGGGACCATATGGGATGCCAGAGATAGAACCTGGGTCAGTCACATGCTAGGCAAACGTCCTCTTGGTTGTTCTACTATCACTCTGGCTCCTGCTTTTAAATTATGAGGAAGGGGTAGTTGATGACAGGACTGGGGTGTCATAGACCTCTTTCTGCCCCTCCTCCAGGGCCCATGAAGGCAGCTGTGTCATGGAGGGCCACAGTACCTCAACATGCACAAATCCCCTATACACAGACATGCTTTCCTTCCTGGACATCTCTTAGGGTTTTACTTGTATCATGGCTGCCAAATAATGAGGCAGAAAAAAGGGGAAGCATTTTAGGTGGAAGCACTTATTTAAGGCCAAAAAGTTGAGCAGGAAACCCTCCCTGGGATTTTCTAAAACAAAATATCTTCACTTTGTTTGACAGAAATGAGGGGTGAGGGGGGGGGGTGGGATGTCTGCATGTCAAAGCTGCTTCTGTTGAGCACAAGCCCAGGTCACGGGAGGGACCCGAACTGTGGATGAGCGTCCTGCCAGGCTCCGCGGGAGACCCGTACACTCACTGATGCCTCTCTCCTCGTGGCTGTCATCGTCTCTTTCATCTCGGTCGTTCTCCAGGTTGGACATCCGCACCGACATTTCTAGCCCGGGTATCAGAGAGAGAACATGACTATTTAATCAGACAGCATCTCCTGCCTGTCTCTCCTGCCAGGGGCTGGCTGGGTGCCAGTGTTGGTTCATCAGGGGCTGTCGTGGAGGTGTTAGGGGAAAAGGAAGATGTGAGGGGAAAAAAAAGGAGGACCTTCAGGCCTCTATTCAGGGACTGGATGGGGAGGGGACACAGAGTCCAAGGCCAAGGTTGACCGCTGATGAACCACATACCCAATGGAAGGTAAGAGAGCTTCCCCAGGGAATGGGGGTCCCCAGGTCTATGTCATCCCCACCATAGCTGTTCTTAGAATCAGGCTCATCTTTCCTCCCCCAGAGTCACCCATTTTGTCCTGGTCAGGCACCCCTTTTAGCGGGCTGTCACAGACTTAACCAGCCTGCCTGGAAAGTGGGGACAGGCCTGTTGAACACACCTGTCCAGAGAGGCTTGAGTCATGTGTTTGCCTTCAGAGATGGGGTCTTGGACTCACCCCGCATTTTGCTGGCACACTGGAGCTAGGGAAGGACAGATTTCCACGTGTGTGTGTGTGTGTGTGTGTGTGTGTTTATGTATATGTGGGTATGTGTTTGTCTGTCTGTCTGAGATGTTAAGGGATCCAGATGTTTTCTGTAGAGTCCTAGAGTAGCTGAGAGATTTAAACTCTAGAGGAGTGTGAGTTGTAAGATGAAGTTTACTCGGGGGCCTGTCCATGTACCCCATCATATTCAGCGACTCCCATCATTCACTGCTGCCCTTCCAGCCCTGGAGGGGTCCCTCCTAAGAAGTTGGGGCTTCCCTGCTCTCACCTTGGGCAGCAAGAGGCGACATGTGCTGGTGGCTGCGGCGGTGGATCTGGTGGCGGTAGGCATACACGGCCAAGACCAGGACCATGATACAGCCCATAATACCTCCAGCCACAGGGCCCACGGGCGCACTCTTGATCATGTTCAAGGTGACCACCTCGTCCCCTTGAGGAAAAAAACAGATAGACAGAGGGTTACTGGACAGATAGTGGCAGGGCTGGGCTTGCTCAGGAGAGAGCTTAGCAGCTTCAAGCTTCCACATCACCGGGTGGGAAGGGTAGCTTTGCTTGCCAGCGGCTCTCAAGGGTCTGTAGGGTAACAGAGTAGGTATCCACAGTGCCTGGGCTGAGATGATGCCCACGTGTCTTGGAAGAGAGGAGATACCTGGGGGTGAGCCTCTCTGCAGGATCTCAAAACAGAGCTGCTGCTATGGGCGCCACCAGCCCAGGTGCAGACACATTTCAGGTGAGGCCTTTCATTCTGTTCTATTTACTCAGTCCTGCCTCCCAGGTGAGCCATACCTGGCAACACCTGGCTCATACAGTGTCAGGGATCACACTCAGGACCTTGTGCATGCCACACATGTGCACCAACCTCTGAGCAATTACCCTGGTACCCTGCACTCTTTAAACCTTGCACTGCTCAGACTGGAAGCCATGACAAGTGCACAGTGAGGCGTCCTGATACTCTGGCTATGAACTAATGGGGTTCAGGAGCAAGATGTGAGCTCAGAACCCTGTTTTCTTCTGCGACTAAGCCTGAGGAGGCTTAGTGGTGGTGTTCAAACCCAGGCATTAAATGCCGGTTAAAAAAACATGACTGCTTAGCAGCTAAGCCTTGGGAGTTTGTGCAAATGTGAGACATGTCGGGAAACTCGCAATGGCGTTTATGTGCTTTTATGAGGATGTCCGGCTCCATCCCTGCGAGGTTTTTGTTCCACACCCTAAGCTCTGGAGTAGGGCAGCTCTGGCTTCTTATGAGTTCTACATGGGGGATTTAGATGATTAATGCTTTATCCCTTGCCTGGTAAAAATCATAGTGGGAAACTTCAGGTGTTTTTTTGGGAAGGGACACACACTGCTGGAACTCACAGCTGAGCCATGCACATAGCAGCAGGCATGACAGTGCCTAGAACATGTCCCCTTAGAATAAATTCCATCTATCTATCTATCTATCTATCTATCTATCTATCTATCTATCTATCTATCTATCTATCCTGAAACCCAACTATAAACATGCTTGCAATCATGGTTCTTAAAGATATGTATTAAAAAATAAAGAATAAGTCCTCTGTGTGTTAAAGGGAAGTCTCTGTTGAATAGGTCTATGCCAGAGCAGTGGTAGGGTCTTCCCTGGCAGAGGATTGCTTTCAGGTGATGTAGTACACAACCGTGGTTGTTTTGTAGATGGCATCCCTGGTTCAGGGGTAAATGGACAATGCCCATTCTTCTGAGGCCTGAGCCAGGTCTTAATGACAATGTTCAGGGTGTAAGGTCCTACTGCATTACAAGATTTGTGTATTCCCATCTCTATTAGATAAGAACGTGTTTGTATATAATTTCCCATTTTAATGTGTCTATGCAAAGGAAGAACAATAGCACATGGTAAGATTGGTGCCTATGGGGACGCTAGAACAAGTCCAACAATCCAATTGACTTGGTTCTAATATAAACTTTATATTTATACAACAACGACCTGCTTTCAGGACTGAGCTCTCTGCATCACCCTCTAATTGTGAGTGAAACTAAAGGGTGCTCTGCATCATCCTGACTTTTATATAGGATTTGGACATATTCCAAGATCCTTGGCTACAGAAACCTGACACCAACAACAGTGACTGTGTGAAAAATAAAAGTATATTGGCACTACAGACAATGATTTGGGTTGGACAACCTAATATGCCTAGAGCCTAGAGTTGGACTTATGCCAGAAAACTTCAGGGGTAGGGTCTTCTTGTATTTAGGCCAAGGCTTTTCCTTTCCATGCCCCCTATATTTTGCTGGGCTATGCAAACAATTTCCACACTAACACCATCTTTGCTGTGCTCCTAATAATCATAATGTATTATGATCAATTATGTCAACAATACTATAGCTTTTCATGTTAAAGGAGTTGCATAAATTTTGTGGCTTTGGATTGCTAAGAAATGTTATAATGTACTACAATCTGGGGGCTCAAGGGACAAAGTAAATGTGCATGTATTGTTTTATTTTTCTTAATGTTTTTTTGGCTGAAAATTCAAAATTAAGGTGTCAGCAAGAGGATTTCTTTGAGAATTCTGTGGATGGGTAATTGCCTCCTCACTGTAACTTCACCTTGTCCTTTCTTTGCATCTTTGTCTTCAATAAAATTAAAAGAAAGAAAGAAAGAAAGAATAAATTCTAGGCCTGCCCACGATGCATGGTAGCTGCCTTGAAATCAGTGGCCTGCCTCACTGTGAAAAAAATGTCTGCTTGGTGCTGTAAGTAGAAGCTACAGGGGGGGGGGGGGCAGAACAATGGACAGGGTAAGGAAGGCATTTTGCCTTGCACACAGCTGATGTAGGTTCAATCCCTGGGATCCCATATGGTCCCCTGAGGCTGTGGGGAGAAAACCATAAGCAGGGTCAGGTTTGACCCCCAAAACCAAACAAACAAGGGCTAAAGCGATAGCACAGCAGTAGGGAATTTGTCTTACACGTGGCTTAACCAGGATGAACCTGGGTTCGATCTCCGACACCCCATATGGTTCTCAAGCCTGCCAGGAGCGATTTCTGAGTGCAGAGCCAGGAGTAACCCCTGAGCGCTGCCGGGTGTGACCCAAAAACCAAAAAAAAAAAAAAAAAAAAAAAAAAAAAACCCAAAATCAAACCAAACCAAAAAACCCCCCAAACAATAAACAAACAAACAAAATAGAATCAACAGAAAAAAAGTAAGGAAGCAGAGAAATGAATCCCCAGAGAGCCTGGCAGGAATGTAGCTAAGAATCACATTCACCACGAAAATTCCTCTTCCCCCCCCCCCTTAGGCCCCAACATACCTATCACTCCCATGTCATCAATGTAGGGACTCTTGGCTCCAACAACCCCACCGAAGCATTCCTTTTGGGGAGCACAGTAGGATTTGTCCAGGTGAGTCTTCCCATCGCTGTCCACCATGCACCATTCGCAGTCCAGCACCCCAAAACAATCCCTGACAGAGAGACCACATAAGAGATTCTGGAATGTTCTGGAAGGCAGGGTTGGGATGAGGGAGTAGCAGGAACTTGGGGTTCTAATTGGTTGCATTTAATTTCTTTGTCATATACTATGAGAAGCGCTATAGTCTGGACTGGGGATGGGACGCATAGCATTCTCAGCAATGAAAAATGGGGAGAAATGCATGAAAATCATGTGTGGCAGATTACATGGAGATCATGCAAAATCACATTAAAACCTCCAAGTGGGTGTAGGATGCAAATGAGGAACACTGACGGTAGGAAGTCGACACTGGTGGTGAGATTGGCCCTGATTCATTATATGTCTGAAACCCACCAATGAAGGACTTTGTAAATCACAATGGTCTCAATAAAATAAAAATGAAAATAAAAAAAACCCTTCAAGATGAGCTGTCATTAAAAAGAAAAAAAATGGGGCCTGGAGAGATAGCACAGCGGTGTTTGCCTTGCAAGCAGCCGATCCAGGACCAAAGGTGGTTGGTTCGAATCCCGGTCTCCCATATGCCGCACCCCCCCCCCCCCCCCCCCCCGTGCCTGCCAGGAGCTATTTCTGAGCAGACAGCCAGGAGTAACCCCTGAGCACCGCTGGGTGTGGCCCAAAAACAAAAAACAAAAAACAAAAAAAAGAAAAAAATGGTCAAAAAAAATTTAAAAGGGGCCGGAGAGATTGCATGGAGGTAAAGCGTTTGCCTTGCATGCAGAAGGTCAGTGGTTCAAATCCCGGCATCCCATTATGGTCCCCCGAGCCTGCCAGGGGAGATTTCTGAGTGTAGAGCCAGGAGTAACCCCTGAGCACTACCGGGTGTGACCCAAAAACCAAAAAAAAAAAAAAGGTCAAATAAATCTAGAAAATATTGTTCTAGTTAGATTTCCTTTGTGTCTGGGATTCTGGGTGATATCCTGCGGTGCTCAGGGTTTTCTCTTGGTTCTGTGCTCAGGAGACCTTATGTGGTACCAGGAATGAAACCAGGGCTGGCTGTGTGCAAGACAAGTGCCTTAACTCCTGCACTATCTCTCCAATCCCAAAGAGGCTTTAGTTTATTGCCAGTTTCTTAGACCTTTGGATATGGAAAGTACATCTGGGCTCTGAGAGCATCTATATGGTTTCCTACCATAAAGAGACTTTGAGTAATTGCACGTTCTAATTAATTGACCTGATGCTCCTCGTCTGTTCCCAAAACTAAATGCTTCTTCTATCAGCTCACTCTGCTTCTTTAATTGCCAAAATGCAGCAACAATATACGGTTCACCCCACTGGCATCCTCTTAGTTTCCCTCCCACACTATTCTTAAGATGCCCAGTCCTGAGTTCTGCCAGGAGCAAGGACATGAAGTTGCTTCCTGAGAAAGAATAACAAAGCTTGCCAGTGGCTCCATCCCCTCCCATGGCGCCTACATCACTGGGCTGGCCCTGGGCACTGGGCCCTGAGCTCCACTTCTTCCAGAGCTGATCTGAACCCACACCTGTTTTCCAGCCATAGGATGTACATGCCAATTAGCAAGTGGAAATCCAACAGCATTAAACCTGGTAGAGGGACAGACTCATGAAAGTCTGGCTGACTCTGAAAGACCAACAGGGCTTAGTTTTCTGACTTTGGGGCTCCTGGGATGCTCAAGGGACAGTTGGTGCAAGGATCTCACTTATCTCTTGCAGGCCCTGAGCTTTCTCTCTTCCTAAAGATTTTAGTTCTCCTCTCTCTCTCTCTTTTGGTTTTTGGGCCACACCAGGCTTCACTCAGGGGTTACTCCTGGCTCTGTGCTCAGAAGTCACTCTTGGTAGGCTTGGGGGACCATATGGGATGCCAGGATAGAATCTGGGTCATCTGTGTCAAGGCAAATGCCCTACCCACTGTGCTATCCCTCTGGCCCTGTCATTTCTCTCTTCTGATGAAGGTTCTGTTGGTTGTTTTTTGTTTTGGAGCCACGCCATGGTGTTGCTCAGGACTTACTCCTACTTCTGTACTCAATGAACCATATTGGGTGCCAGGGATTGAACCTGGGCTTGTCTCATGCAAGTTAAGTGCCCTACCTGAGGTATTATTGTTCTGGCCCAGAGAGACTTTTTTATATACTCTCAAGAAGGCTGCAGGTCATTGGTCCTTGCTGGACTCTGTTCCTAGCACCTCAGTGGATGGGCACAAAGCCCTGTTCTGGCTTACCCGCTCTCCAGCCTCTGGCTGCACCTGCTATTCACACACTGGGGCAGCGCATCCTGCAGGCTGGGGTCCATGGCGGTGTACGTCACTGGCTCCTGGTGGACTTCACAGCTTGGGTTTCTGGGAAGGAACAAGTCTGAGGTTAAAATCCACGCCACACATGGGTCCCTGGCCTGCTAGTCTCGGCTGATCCGGGTTTCATCCTAGTTCTGAGATTCAACAGGACGTTCAGTCTGACATCATGGAGGTGCACTGAGCTTTCCTTCACTTGTTCATACTGACAAACAAACATAAAGCAGGAAATCATAGGCATCACCAAACAAGGATGCAGCCACGTCACATCTGAGCTATCACGCCCTATTCTAAATCTTTTTTGCAGAGAACAATTATAAACAGTTTATGTTACGTAGATAGAGGCTTTCATAATATTTCTCTTCGATATTTGTTTCCCTGCCTGCTTTCCCACCTACGATCTTCCAGATTGGGGGCGGGGGGGTGCGCTGTTCAGATCCGAATAAATAGGGGATGAACTGAGAAGTCAGGATCGTTTCTCCAGTTGGCTAGCTGTCCCTACTTTTGAGTGCTGTCCAACCAGGGACCCTTCAGAGGGATATGTGACCACTGGGCCAGCAGGCAGCTCAGAATTAGGGTCTGAGGATGTGGGTGCTGCTTAGGCCCTGGGCCCCAGTCTCTATGGTGATGTCAGGGGAACTAAGCAATGCCCAGATGCAAGAGTGCAAAGTCAGTGCCTTACCCTTGTACCATCTCTCAGTCCCCATGTACGTGCTCTTAAGACTTTTCCAGCATTTATATGTGAATCTAAAAAGAGACCTCAGCCCAGCACACTCTGCAACTTGCAAGCTAGCTCACAAGGCAACTTTGTCAGCAGAAAACCATCTTTGAACACCTTAATTACAGATGAATCTATAACCAAGAGGTCCAGTGTATGCAACGTATCCCAGGCAGATAGATCCCATGAACTAGTTTTTGGATTTTGGGTTATATCTGGAAGCTATTCCCAGCAGTACTCAGGGCAAACTTCCTGGCTCTCTGCTCAGGGATCACTTCTGTTGGTGCTTGTGGAATATGACTGATGCTGTGATTGCACCAAAGCTGGTCATCTGCAAGGCAAGTGCCTCAAGCCTAGGATCCCAGCACCCCAACACTTCTTACCGGTTCTCTGCATTGGTGAGATTGCCAGTACATTCGTTCACCTCTAACGGGCATTCACAGGGACACTCACATTCATTCTGCTCCATCCTGAAAAAAAAATCAAACAAAAAGGAAGTTACCACAAAGATAGCTGAGAACCCACCTATTTAGGGACAGGTACCAGGGAAAGCAAAATAAAGAGGGGTGAGCTCATTAAAAGGGACAATAAAAAAAACCAACGAACAACATTGGCCAAAGGTCAACATTCTTACTGTTTGGGGACAATAATACCACAGATACCACCAAGGGGCCTGCAGATAGTTTTCTCATTTCCCAAGCACACACTTTACACTCTCTTCTTCACGCGCCAGATGCCATTGCAGCCTGGCACACAGACAGTAAGTAAATTTCTCGCATATTTACCGGTGACAGTTGAGACAGAGCCGGTCCACCATGCTGCAGGCACAGAAGGCAAGAGAGTCACAAGTTTCGTTGACGATGCCCACGAATGCATTGGTGCCAGGGATTCTGGCCAGTTTGTACTTGGAACAGTGGCTTCCGTGGACCAGGTTTGTCAAATCCCCCTGCAATCAGAGGGGACAGAGCTGGGAAACACTCAGCCACCCTGTTGTGAACATAGTCAGCTGCTTAAAAAGGCAGTTAACTGTCTTCATGCCAACAGAAGTGCAAGGAATGTAGTCACCAAGTCAACGTTTGAAAGTGATTCATTGACCATCAGTCAGAATTTGATTCTCATCTCATAATTGTGTAGATACTGTTTATTCTTTTTACCTATGCATATACAGACCAACATAGTTGCGGGGGGGGGGGGTCAACTGGGACCATGCTTAGGGAATACTCCTGGCTCTATGCTCAGGGATCACTCCTGGCAGGCTCGGGGGACCATATGGGATGCTGACTATCAAACCTTGGCCAACTGCATGCAAAACAAGTGCCTTATCTGCTGTGTTATTTCTCTGCTCCCCTCACAGGCCAATTTTTTGTTACAATTCTGTAATCATTCCTTTGTAACACATAAGTATGCCAAAAAAGTTGGGGAATCTGGGGCTGGAGAGATAGCATGGAGGTAAGGCATTTGCCTTTCAATCAGGAGGTCATCGGTTCGAATCCCGGCACCTCGTATGGTCCTCGTGCCTGCCAGGAACAATTTCTGAGCCTGGAGCCAGGAATAACCCCTGAGCACTGCCGGGTGTGACCCACAAAAAAAAAAAGTTGGGGAATCTCTGTTCCCCCAAATTTAGAATAAATGATTTAATGATAAATTAATCATTAAATTGATCATTATAAATTGATATTTATATAAATTGATCATTAAATTCGAATAAATGATTGCAGCTTTTCTTTTTTATTTTTTGGGGGAAACTACACCCAAAGCTGCTCAGGAGTTACTCCTGGCTTTGCACTCAGAAATTGCTTGTGGCAGGCTTGAGGGAACCGTATGAGAGGCCGGAAGTTGAACCCGGGCCAGTCCCAGGTTGGCAGAGTGTAAGACAAATGCCCTACCACTGTGCTATTGCTCTGGCCCAGAAAGTTGCAGCTTTTCTAATCATTAAAAGAATATTTAATCAATGCAGCTCAATACTTAATCAATTCCTTCCTTCATTCTGGTGCCTGAACACACAAGGGCCACTTCTGCTACTGTGTCAGGAAACCAGAATCCAAAGCTATGAACTTGAATCTGGGCCTTCCTTTGGCATGGGCGGTGCACACAGCGGCCCACGTCGCTTTCCATGAATGACTCCAGATCTCCACAAGATCCCTTCCACATGTGTGTTCAGGGCCAGCCCAATGCTAAGAACCATGGTCCAGGCTGTGTCCTTGGAGGTCCAGAGTTTTCCACCGCCTGGGAAGATGCCTGCCACCATAATGGAAGCATATCAACTTGGACTGGCCAATATTCCATCTTGGAATAACTCGAACTATTGAGTGCAAAAGACAGGAGTAAATCCTGAGCTCTGCTGGATGGGACCCAAAGACGAAAAACCAAACCCCATAAACAAACTCATATGCCTCCTACCTCTGAATTTTTGCAGAGGATCAACATGTTAGATTTTACTCCAGGCTTTTCAAATGAACGCGCGCGCGCGCGCGCGCGTGTGTGTGTGTGTGTGTGTGTGTGTGTGTGTGTGTGTGTGTGTCTGTGTGTCTGTGTTGTTTTCAGTCTATACCCACCTGTACTCAGGACATACTCCTAGTTCTATGCTCAGGGATCACTCTTGGCAGTGCTCAAGGGACCACATATGGTGCCAGGGATCTAACCCGGCCAGCCAGGTGCAAAGTAATTGCCTTTTGCACTGTTTTCTCTCTCTGGCCCAGAGATGTATGCTTGAATTCCAAGGCCACAACACAGCCAGGAGCAAGTCTCCAGACTTCACCAGGCCCTGCTGTGATGAAGGGGCCACAGGGTCTGGCAGGAAGGCCTCCACTTACCACCAGGCTGGTGTTGAATTTATAAAACCTCTGTACTGTTCTGTCACTGAAACTGTTGCACAGGTTCTTCTTGACAAAGTTGGGGTGATTCAGGATATCGTTGGCCACCAGGGGCTCCTGACAAGGACAAAGAACTTAAGTGAGTAGACAGACAGATGACCCCGAAACCACAGGTTGGGGAAGGGAAGACTGACTCCAGGGGTGCCCATGGGGCAAGGGCTGACTCCAGGGGCATCCATCATACCTTGTGGGTGATGTGCTGCTGCTCCACAGGTGCATGGCCTTTGGGGTCAATGAGAGTGGGGTGTGCCACCAGGTAACCCCTGTCCTCCATGATGAAGCACCTGCAATGAAACAAGCACTGCACTCTCGCTCCCAGAGTACCCATCCCTAAAACACTGCCTTCACCCCAGCTTCTGGGTAGTGACACATTAAAAAACATGTAGGAGGGTTGGCAGGCAGGTGCTAAGATGTTATATTTATTTTTTTAGGGGAACATTGCTGGTGGTATTTGGGGACCCTGTAATGGATGGTAGGGTTTGATGGATTGAATTTGGGACTCTTTTGCAAGCAAATAATGTGTTTCAGCACTTATTTATTTTTTAATATATTTGATTTTGGGGGCCAGAATGATAGCACAGCGGTAGCATGTTTGCCTTGCACGAGGCCAACCCAAGATGTACCTGGTTCGATTCCTGGCATCCCATATGGTCCCCCAAGCCTGCCTGGGGTGATTTCTGAGTACAAAGCCAGAAGTAACCCCTGAGTGCCGCTAGGTGTGACCCAAAAAAATCTATATATAGAGAGAAAGTTGTTTAAATCAAGTGTCCTACCTGCTGTAATATCAGATCCCAGCACTCTTTTTTTTTTTTTTTTTTTGAAGGGGCAGTGGGAGGCCCACAGCTAGGGGTGATTCCTGGCTCTGTGCTCAGGAGTGCTCCCTGGTGGTGCTCAGGGGAACAGATGCAGCACTGGGAAATTCAAACTGTATTAGTCACAAAGTAAGGCAAGTGGGCCAGAGTGATTGTACAGTAGGCAGGGAGCTTGCCTTTTACAAGGCCAACCAAGGCTCAACCCTCAGCATCCTATATGGTTCCCTGAGCCCAGCAGGAGGGATTCCTGAGATTCCTGAGTGTAGAGCCAAGAATAATCCCTGAACACTACTGGGTATGACCCCCCTCCCCCAGAAACCCCCCCCCCACAACACTTCAAAACTCAACCCCCTTCTCCCTAAGGCTAAAACCAAACATGAAAACAAAGCAAGGGCGAGCATGATAGCACAATGGGTAGGACAACCTTGCATATGGACGACCTGGGTTGATCCCTGGTATCCTATATGGTTCCCTGAACCTGCCAAGAGCAATTTCTGAATGCAGAGCCAGGAGTAACCCCTGAACACCACCAGGTGTGGCCCAAGAAAAACAACAACAACAAAACCCAACCCCAACCTCCCCCCCAAAAGAAACAAAACAAAGCAGGCTAGTTCCTTATCTCCTGTACAATTGCCTGGCCCTTTTTTCCACCTTTCCCCCCAATCTATTCTTGAGGTGGCAAATCACTAAAATACATTTTAGTAAATATTCACATTTAATATGCTATGTGCAAACCCAGTCCATAAAATGAAGAACAAAAAGATCTTTTGCAAAGATGACCAAGTGCAAAGTGGTTTTATTTATTTTTTGCTCAAAGTAATAGGGTTGCATATACGTGTGTGAAAACCTGTCTATTTGGCTTTGGGGTCATACCTGGCAGTGTTCAGCTTACTTTGGGTTCTGTGCTCAATGGTCATTCCTGGCAGCATTTGGGGGAACTATAATGTGGTACCAGGGGCTGAACTTTCATTGTCTGATTACAAGGTAAGGAGTCAGACTTCTATACTATCTCACTGACTCAGGTACACACTGTAAATGAACCATATACTTCTTTTTTCTTTTTGATGATAAACACAATGAGAAGACAACACTCTGTGGTCTGTCAAAAAGAAAGTTGCTGGAAACACTAAGTTGAGCTGAAATTGCTCTAATCAAGGCTACTTTCTGTTCGGGTCTACTCCACATTCTTCCTACCCTGTCTCAGCTTCTACTTTTCCCTACTAAGGTGTCAATGGGCAGTGGGGTAGTGACATAAGTGTAGCCCATAAGACTGAAATAAGAAAAGCCATCTTAAAAAGTAGCCTGCATTAAGTCAAGAGAACACTCTTGCTTTGATCATGCACGTTCCTTTGAAATTCCAGTGGCAAGGATTTTTAGTTTCATGAACCTCTTTCTCAGGTGATGTAAAAGGGACCAGCCTAAACATCTGAAACATCTCACAAAAGCTTTGCTTTACTAATCAAGTTAACACAATAAGGGCCAGAAAGATAGCACAGCGAGTAGGATATTTGCCTTGTACGGCAGACTCAGATTCGATCCCTGGCATCCCACACAGTCCCCCCAAACATCACCAGGATTAATTCCTGAGTGAAGTGCCAGGAATAATCCCTGAACATTGATTGCCAGGTGTATGCCACTACCCTCCCCCCACCCCCCAAAAAAACCCATTAAAATCCAACAAGGTGAGTACCTTGTGGAATTTCCTCATACCCAAGATTGGGGAAACCTCTAATTTTTTACTTCAAGAAAATTCTGTCCTGCAGTTACTTTTCTTTTAATGAGCTGAGTCCAAATCATCATCAATATGCTGCTTAGGAAAATGAAGATAAAGCACAAAGTCTAGTTTTTATTGACTACCCTGGCCACAGACCACTATCTGGTCTTGCTCAGGACAATATGGCCACCATTCAACTGAAGACAGCTGACACTAATGACTTTTGAATCTTGCAGCTAAGAGGGAACTGGTGTCTTTCAAGCACTTACCTGATTTTGTTGCCACCATCTTGGTTGCAGACAGGTAACAAGTCCATCAGAACCTTGTAGAAGTATCTGAGTGTGAAGTCAATGCCCATCACTGCTACAGTGTGCCCGGAAGACAGCTGGGTGCTTCATGTGTAAAAGATAAAGAACAGAAAACATGGCATTTCAGTTAAAGGGGAGAACTGTGCTCCATCTTCAGGACATTGTTGACTATTAGAAGTTGTACTCCGCCATACTTTCCACTCTCCGTGAACCATCCATTAACCGATTCAATACAACACGGGAATCTCATAGAACCACACCGATGACTAGAGACAGACCTTTCTAAATCAGACTAGTCCCAGACACGGGTGCCTCTGGACTCGAGATAGCCCTAATTCCAAATGGAATGTTCAGACACTCACTGGTTGGGGCTCTTCTTTGGCAAGACTATGGTAGGAAAGGGGTCTAGTGGGAGGTTGGATACACAACTATTGTGGTTCCTTCCAAGCCCTGAGACAAGAAACGATCTTCTTCATTTGATAAAAACATAGAATTCATAAAGGTTGACCTCCTGGTTTAAAACTCAAAGACTATTTTCCTGTCAATAACTCTCAGGTTGATTCTATTCTACAAGGCTCACATTCTAGAACAACACTTTCCTTGTTCTCAGGCCAGTGCTTTCTCTGTTTTCAAACATTACACTCAAAAAGACTTAATTTGGGCCAGAGCGATAGCATAGCATTTAAGACATTTGCTTTGCATCCAGCCCACTAGGTTTGATCCCCGGCATCCCACATGGACCACCAAGGCCAGCAAGGAGTGATTTCTTTTTTTTTTTTTTTTTTTTTTGCTTGTTTGCTTTGTTTTGTGGGCCACAACCATTGATGCTCAGAAGTTACTCCTGGCTATGTGCTTAAAAATTGCTCCTGGTTTGGGGGCCAAATTGGGACACTGGGCATCAAACCAAGGTCTGTCCTGGGTCAGCTGCATGCAAGACAAACACCCTACCACTGTGCCATTGCTCCAGTCCCATCAAGCAGTGATTTCTGAGTGCAAACCCAGCAGGGAACTTCTCAGCACTGCCAGCTATGGCCTCCAAATAACACTAAACAAAATCAAAAAGAACTAATTTACCTAGAAAGATAAATTATACAACATGATATAACTGTGGAATCAACTGACCCAGGGGCAATCCTGGACCTGTTGGTTTCCATACCTGTTGGCTACTGTGATGCATTCTTATTCTCACTATTCTCAATTGGAAATGGAGACAATAACAGTACATACTTACAAGGCAGTGACTAGGACCAAGTGAGATGGTGAGGAGCTAAAGCATAACTAAAGCATGAAAAGAGAACGAGTTAACTCCTCTTTCAGAGTAATTGCACCCTAAGAAAATATTAGCTAGAGTACAGAGGTAGACTTCTGTGGAACCTGGGTTAAAAATATTTATTTTAGGCACCATGATTTGTAATATTGATAGTGACAGGTTTCATCGTACTGCTATACTTTTGTTATTAAATTTGCAAGGTTTATCCAAGACATGAGGTTTCGGAGTAAAATGTGCTTTTTGATTTAGACAACTGCCCCCTTCTGGTTATCATCAACACAATGCTAATTTCTTTTTTTTGGGGGGGGGAAGTAGGGGGTGACAATGCACAGTGATTGGAAGAACCATTTGGGATTCTGGGGATTGAACCTGGTTTAGCTGCATATAAGGCAAATCTCCTACCTGCTATACTATCATTCTAGCTCCATGGATATGTATTTACATTACTTCTGTGACTAGCCCCTACTTGCAAAAAAAACCAAAACAAAACAAAAAAATAAAACAAACCACAGAAAAAGGGATGATGGTCCCTTTCTATCATCTATCTTTCTATCATCTATCCTGATGAACTTTCTATCAGGATTTTGCTATTAAAATGGTGCTTCACATCAAGTGAGTGGGGCAGTTTTGAGATGCCCACGACCTCAAACAATTCTGTTAGTGCTGTGACTGAAGCTTCTCCCTGGGGAGAACAAGTCTCAGGTTCAAGTCAGCTTTGTGCTTTACAGCCATTCCTGCTCAGTCAAAAATCTGATTGTCCAGGAACGAGTCTGGAGTACAAACAACATTCCCGATGAGAATTGTGACAGATTCCATCTACTGAATGCTCATATTTTAAAAGAACACTGTGCTTTTGAGGACAGAGAATTTCAGTTACTCCTTGAATTAAGTCTTAGGAGGCATTTTTAGACTCAGGAAACAGCAAGGTGGGCAGATTTAGTCTCTGGCCCAGATCACCAGTGAACAAGGAGCAGAAGTAGAATTTAAAATCAGGTGTCTCTGGTTCCCAAACATCTAAACCACTAGAGTACACCACTGCCTTCTTAGATCTGCTCAGCATTCAAGATCTCCAAGGATTTCATGGAATATATTCAGTTCCCTGAGAAGCTCTAGGGAAGGAATTATACTTCCCATCTCCTAAATTAAAAATCAGGCTTAGAAGTCTTCAGGACTCAAATGAGATAGACCATCTAAGATTTGTGCTAGCGACCAGCACACAAAACTGGTTCTCGCTATAATGCTGTCCCAGTCTCTGTGAAAGAGACAAAATTTGAGGGAGGACAAAAGAATTTCGTTTCAAAATTCCCTAGGCTGGATTGGCAGCAGCTGTAGCAGGCTGATCAACATGCAGAAAGCAGATATATATTGCCCAGGTTAAGGCTGGCATTCACAATTTTTTTTTCACCTGCATCTCAGAAATGTACACCGTTTCCATAGCAACTCATCAAGATCATAGAAAAATCAAGCCTGAGCGGCAAATCTTAAGCACAACCGTAGGCGGTACTTCTGTGGGGGCTTCCTAGAAGACGCTTGGGCCTAGTCCCTTGATCACTGACTGACCATGTGTCATCATCTCTACCAGCTCTGTCATTCTCCAAAGAATGCACAGCTAGACCGCAGGCCCTGAGGATGATCACTTATGAAGAAGCTTGGTTGTCAAGACTCACTGATAAGGGAGGAAGAAGGAATGAGAAAAAACCCGCCCTGTGCTCTCAGCAGAACTGCTTCTAGAAACTTCCATGAATGAGAAAAGTCAACATGAACTGAGGCTGCTCTTCGGACCTGTTACTTCTCAGTCCAGTTCAAGGCCAGAAACCAGAAAATGAAAGCACGATTGGGGAATCATGGAAGGCACCGCGACCTTACGGGATCTGTGAGTCTGTCATGCGGAAGGCGAAGTATTTAGCATGCCCTGTCTTTAATCCTCATGGTATCAGTTCAGTTCAGGCATTAGTACCAGAGTTTTACCCCGAAAACGTCAAGAGACATCATCATATTGAAGGTATTGAACATTTGTGGAGCCTTACCAGGTGTTTAACAATTAATTTCTCCTTATATAATCACTTGAATTGGGCTCATGAAATTCTTCTTTGGTAGGCAATGAACCCAAAGGCTGAAAAAAAAAACTTGATATATGTAGCTACATAAACATAAATGGCAAGTCTATTTTTTATTTTATTTGTGGGGAAGAGCATTTGGGTGACATCCAGCAGAGTTCTGGGGCCTTTCCTAGATCTATGCTCAAAGGTCACTTCTAGAGGTGCTTGGGGGAGTTGGGGGAGCATGTGAGGGGTTGGGAATTGAATTAAGGTCAACCACATATAAGACAAGTAAGTGGATTAACTCCTATATAATCTAGCCCAAATCTACTTTTAGTATTTGTTTGTTTATTTATTTTTCCAGGTTTCCAGGTTACACCCAACTTGCTGAAGGCTTACTCCTGACTCTGCACTCAGAGGTCATTCCTGAGGAGGCTCAGAAACCATAGGAGATGTTGGAGATTGAATATGGGTCAACTACATGCAAGGCAAGTGCCCTTCCTGCTATATTATTGCCCTCTGGCCTCCAAATATCTTTTTTTTGTTTGTTTGTTTTGGGGCCATAACACGGTTGGGTCCAGGGGTTACTCCAGCTCTGCACTCAGAAATTGCACCTTACAGGCTCAGGAGATTATATGGGATGCCGGGGATTGAACCTGGGTCAGATGCATGTAAGGTAAATGCCCTACCTGCTATGCTATTACTCCAGCTCCGCAAATATACTTCTTAAAAAGGGGAAATCATGTCTTGAGAAGGGTCTAGATGTGGCACGTAGCCAACTCATTGGTAATTATTAAAAGAAAATATATCTTTCAGCAGATATTTTAGAGCTCATCTGAACATGAAAGCTAAAGTTGCTTTGGTTAAAGACCCAAAGTTGTGGGTCTTGCATCCTAAAACTATGCCAAATAGAATACGTAGCTATTTTGATTAGATTTTTTTTTTTTTTTTTGGCAATGCCGGGTCTAGAACTCAGCTCTCCTGGATGGAAGGCACGCACTTTGCCACTGGCCTCAACTCATAGCTTTAAATAACAAAAGCCCAAACAGTTAACACAAAGAGTTCAAACGATCAAGTTTGTGGGACTGAATATTACTTAAGGCTAAAGGAGCTACTTGTCCCAGTAACACGGTCTCATTGTCACTGAGGGCAGAAGTGACTGGCTATCCTTTGGTTACCTGTGAACACTGACAGTCAGCAAATTCTCATCACATCAAATGTAACACCCTCCTCAAAAAAAAACAAAACTCAATGAGGGGCTGGAGAGATAGCACAGTGGTAGGGCATTTGCCTTACACGCAGCCAATTCATAACAGATGGTGGTTCAAATCCTGGCATCACTTATGGTCCCCTGTGCCTGCCAGGAGCAATTCTGAGTGCAGAACCAGGAGTAACCCCTGAGCGTCACCACCAGGTGTGACCCAACCCCCTCCCCAAACTCCTCAATTCAGGTTCTTCTAACTTAAGAACCCATATTTCTATCATGGTGCATTGGGACTGATGCCATAAATAAATAAATAAATATATAAATAAATAAATAAATAAATACACTCAGAGGTCATAGATTCAACCATAAAACCACATGTATGGCCACAGCTAAGCACAAAACTACAGCTCTGGTGGCACTTTTTTCTCCAACTAAAGGCCATCCAGAAGGAAAAGTTTATGGCTTTTGAGAACGAGACAGGGAAGTAGAGGAGATTCATGAGGGCTCTCCTTGCCCCCCATTTTTCAAAGCCCATTCTGGCCTATTCCAGGGTCAGAGACCCAGGGGACCGATCTACTCTCAAAAAAATTCACCTTTGCAAACTTTCTTTCAAATGTCTCCAATTCATGGCTAGGAGGACAGATTGAGCTATTCAGACACGGGAAGGAGGATGCTCTGTTGGTGAAAACATGGGGAAGCTCTGTTCTAAACGAGTGTTTACTTGTTTATAGGGGAAATAGTCTATTCTGGTGTTGTGTATGTAAATATTTTGGGGGATTACTATGTTGCTCACCCTAATCTGATTAGGTGATTGTGCCCTACCCTAGGGTGTGACCTGGCATTCTGCCCCCACCCCAGGGTAGGACCTGATTCTGCTTCCACCATTGGTTGGTATCTGATCCCACCATTGGGTGGGACCTGACTCTGGACTATAAGAGCAAGGGTCTGTGGAAGGCGAGAGGCTTTTTGCTGGCTGGAACTGAATCGGAGTCTTTGGACTTCAGTTTTGTCCATCCGAATAAAGCAAATATTTCCACGAGCCTGATTGTCTGCGAGCTGTTTACCCGCCGTTTCACCTCAGAACCGTGGGCTAGACAGGGTGGCAGACACGTGCTCCGAGCTGGAAGAAAAGGGCCTCATTCTCCATCCCTCCATCAGTCAACCTCTTCAGGGGCTGTCCTGCTACATAATGACGCCCGGACAGGGACCTGAACCCTGGACCCTCAGAACTGTAAGTGAAATATTTCATTGGAAATTTCCTATGCTGACCATCAAATGGTTTCTGTGGTTAGTCATGTGGATTTTACCACCCTTAGTCTTACGCATTGGTGCTCTAGTATACAAGTGGATCATTCCATTTTGTTTAAAACTAATTGGTTTTGATCTAAGGACAATCACTGCAGTTGGATGGTTGTGGTCTATATTTCAAATGAAAAGTGTAGTGTCTCTAGCCATCATAGTTTGTGGAATTTCTGTGTTGACTAACGTTATTATTATGAGCATAGTTATTTGCTGTTATTTCTATTTAGGAAATAGAAAGTGTAGAAATGGTGAGGCTAAAACCAGTATAGATAATAAGGAAATTTATCTGACGAAAACTCAGACCAAGGTGCAGGCTGACGAATCCAGCCCCACCATCAACAATATAGAAATTTTTGCTGGAAGAAAAACAACTCAGAATGTTAAGCCTGATTCTAGTGAATTGCTTGACAGTAGTGACTCAGATAATGATCTACCTCCAGTGCTAACTCCACGAAGTATGCCTCCTTCTAGTCACAAAATTGAATCGCAGAGCAGAGCAGATTCAAAAAATGAACCACATGCTCAGTCTCAGAGCTCTATTCAGAGTAATTTTGCTAATCAGGCCTTATCCCCTATAGACGGGGTAAATGTTTCTAACTATGTACCCTATCAGATGGAAGAATTAGATCGGTTTAAAAGATCATGTAAAGAAAATGGGCCAAAATCGCCATACAGTGTGGAGTTATTAAGACTTTGGAGTCATAACTCATCTTGGACTTTGTATGATTTTAAAAGAATCGCTGAAATATGCCTGTCGTCTAAACAGCGAACTGAATGGGAAATGTACTATTCAGAAGGCGTAAAAGCTAAATTATATAGTCCGGATGGTATGAAAAAGCAAGTGGCAGGTGTTACTCTATCGTATGAATTATTGATGGCAGAAAATCAATTTGCAAATATTCAGACACAAGCAGCTTTACCTAAGGAAATCTTAAATTTAATCAGGGAGATTGCATTGTCAGCATGGGAAAAAATTGATTCTAACAGCATTGGTAGAGGAAACTTTTTAAAAATTACCCAAGGCCCTTATGAGTCATTTGCAGAGTTTGTAGGTAAGATTAAAGATGCTCTGAAGTTACAGGTGGAAGATGAGGAGATTAGAAACTTCCTAGTAAAATCTGTGGCCTATCATAATGCAAATTCAGCCTGTAGATTAGTATTGAATACATTAAATGAAAAGTCAGATCTGAATGATTACCTTTATGCCTGCCGGAATGTCTATGTGGAACCCCAACCCCCACCCCACTCAGACTCAGTACAAACCTTCCCAGTTACCAAGGGAACAATGTCTTACTCCCCCCGGGGACAGAACACTTTCCAGAAACCAGGTCTTTGCCCAAAATGCAAAAGGGGTCGCCACTGGGCGAAAGATTGCAGATCCAGAAACCTCATTAATAATAACCTAAGTAGAGGTTTCAACACAGTCCCCAGGAGGCAAATCGCCTGCTACCATTGTGGAAAACAGGGACATATCAAAAGAAATTGTCGTCTCCTTATAAATTCAGCTCCCCAAGAACACACATACAAGATGCAGGGAAACGCCCACAGGGCCTCCCCCCAGGCCCTTCCAAATCAGGGGCAAAGTTCACAGACAATAATCCTTCCAAGCCCAGCCCAAGAAAATTCATCACGATAAGGGAATTAACCCACTCTACTTCAGGGAGTGCCGGATTAGACATATTATGCCCAGAGGACATTACAATTTACCCAGGAGCATGCCCTTACATGTTAGAAACTGGCATTGTAGGCCCGCCACCCCCAGATACCATGGGTTTGATTCTTGGCAGAAGTTCCCTCAACATAAAGGGTATATCAGTAATCACTGGTGTCATTGACTCAGATTCCATGGGAGAAATCATTGTAGTTATTACTGTACCAGTTACATGGACCTTTAAAAAAGGAGAAGCGATTGCCCAGATAGTAATAGTGCCTTATGTCAAATTTGGGACTTCAGATAAGACTAGAATTGGAGGTTTTGGAAGCACAGATCCGGGTGCTGCTCAAAACCCAATCGTGGCTCTGGTTACTAAATGTAAAGATGAACACCCAATGATCAAACTTCACTTGGAAGGCAAACCCTTTGATGGAATGATAGATACGGGTGCTCAGGTTACCGTAATTTCTGATAAAGAATGGCCAGAAAATTGGCCTCTTCAGGAAATCCCGTATTCCCTAGAAGGAATAGGAGGCCTGAGTTCCTGTCTGTTGAGTACGAGGACTATACTATTTTACGGCCCAGAAAATCAAAAAGCAATAATCAGACCTCACGTGGGCCCATTTTCACCATCCCTGTGGGGCCGTGACCTACACAAACAGTGGAAAGCAGAATTCCACATCCCATTAGCTCCAGAAGAGTCCGAACCTTCTTTTGATTTAAAAACCCAAAATTTTTAGTGGGGGCCACTACCGTAAAAACACCAGCACCAATAAAAATAAAATGGAAATCTGATGAACCAATTTGGACAGGTCAGTGGCCCCTTAAAACTGATAAATTAAAGGTGCTGACAGAATTAGTGGAGGAACAGCTAAGTTTAGGACATATTGAACCATCTTTTTCTCAATGGAATTCACCTATATTCACTATAAAAAAGAAATCCGGTAAATGGAGACTTTTGATGGATCTTAGAGCTATAAATTTATCCATGATACCTATGGGCAAATTGCAGACTGGTTTACCATCACCTGTAGTTATTCCAAAGGAATGGCCACTAATTATAATTGATCTGAAAGACTGCTTCTACCATATTCCTATCCACCCAGATGATAAAAAACGTTTTGCATTCTCAGTTCCTTCTCTCAATAATACCCATCCCTGCAGACGTTTCCAATGGACTGTTCTCCCCCAAGGCATGCTGAATTCCCCAACCATGTGTCAGTTTTTTGTAGATAAGGTTTTGAGCCCTGCTCGTGAAAAATTTCCTCAAGCCATGATATTTCATTATACAGATGATATCTTGCTCACAATGAACAACGAAACAGATTTACAGGAATTATACTCTTATGTTACTGACTGTTTACAAACATCAGGACTGAAAATAGCTTTAGAAAAAATACAGATAATGCCACCGTATCAATATTTGGGTTTTATTTTGGACCGGACGTCTATACGTCCACAAAAATTTTCTATCAAAAAAGAAAACCTCAGAACGCTTAATGATTTTCAGAGACTTTTAGGTGACGTAAATTGGCTCCGCCCTGCACTAGGAATCCCAAATGCAGAGTTATCTAATCTGTTTAAAACGTTGGAGGGTGATCCTGCTTTAGATAGCCCGAGAAATTTAACAACAGCTGCAAAAAATGAATTGGACATCTTCTTGAGCAGATTACAAAAATCGTTTCTCTCAAGATTCATCCCAGGAGAAAAGGTATTACTGTTAATCTTCCCTACTATAGAAACCCCCACAGGGGCCTTGATGCAACAGTCAGGACCTTTGGAATGGGTGTATTTACATAACAAACAACCTCGCTCAGTTGTCCCCTACTTACAACTGATTTCAGAGATTATTATCAAGGCAAGACTCAGATCTATATCTTTACTAGGTTTTGATCCAGATATAATAGTTTTGCCAGTACCAAAAAAGGAAATTGAGTCAATATTGCCAATTAATGAATCTCTACAAAGGGCCCTCTCAGATTTCACAGGAGAAATATCCTCCCATTATCCAGCAGGAAAAATTTGGGACTTTTTAAAGAAAACTCAGTTTGTTATTTCTTCAATTGTTCGGGATTCCCCTATTCCCAATGCCAAGGTTTTTTACATTGATGGATCCCAAAATGGAAAAGGAGGAATAACTGGAGACAACATTAATATGACCATAGATACCAAATATAAATCTGCACAGAAAGTTGAATTAGCAACGTTAATTTACCTATTAGAAAATGTATCTGAAGCCATGAATATAGTTTCTGATTCTTTGTATGTGGTAAATTTATGTCATGTGATAGCCACTGCATCCCTTAATGCTAATAACCCGATCATACAGGACTTACTTAAACAATTACAGCAGCTTCTTCAAAAACGAACTGAGCCCATCTTCATCACACATATTAGAGCCCACTCAGGTCTTCCAGGACCTATGGCTCAAGGAAATAAAACTGCTGACTTGCTAGCAATGCCTATATTTAAATCACCTATAGAGGAACATTCAGCCCTACACACAAATGCTCGCCGTTTACATGTGAATTACCAAATTCCATGGAGGCAAGCTAGAGAAATCGTAGAAAACTGCAACGTATGTGCACCGTTAACAAAAAAGACTCACATAGCAGGAGCAAACCCAAGAGGCTTACAGTCTAACGAACTTTGGCAAATGGATATAACTCAAACAGATTTATTTCCAAGGAAACCTTATCTTCATGTTGTGGTGGACACTTATTCTCGGTTTATGTGGGCAATTCCCATGTCTTCTCAAAAATCTAAGGCTGCTTGTAGTTTTCTTTTACAATGTTTCTCTGTGATGGGTATTCCATATTCTATAAAAACTGATAATGGGCCAGCCTATGTTAGCAAAACTTTTGAATTTTTTTGTAAGGAATGGCAGATAAGACATCTCAGAGGAATTCCTTACAATTGTAGGGGACAGGCCATTGTAGAAAGGACTCACAGAACCTTAAAAACTCAATTGCAAAAAAATAGAAAAAGAGGTTTACCACCAACGGATTTGCTGTCTTTGACTCTTATCACACTAAATTACTTTAACTTACCCCAAGGGGAAAGCTACACTGCAGCGGAAAGACATTTTAAAGAAGATATTCAGAGACAAGAAACAACCCATAAACCTATTTGGATCAAGGAGGATGAAAAATGGATAGCTGGCTATCTTCTCCTAAGAGGAAGGGGTTATGCCTATGTTTCTATAAATGATGACCCTCCCAAAAAATTTTGGGTTCCATTACGTCTTGTTAGAAATCGGGCTAGCACAAATGATCAGGTTCAGACTACAAACTCCCCTTCAGAGAAAAAACAGAATACTTCAGACACTAACAGCAGTAATATTACTAAGGTCTCTGGGGCAGGGAACGATTTAGCTGTCACACACCATACAATGAGTGAGACAGATGGTAGTGATAAACCCTTACACTCCGAGATGCAAAAGGAAAGACAGGAACCTGTCTTAACTGGGCTCCAAAATATAGGAAACTCTTGCTACATGAACTCAATATTGCAATGCTTGTATAATATTTCAGACTTAACTCAGTATTTTTATAAAGATCATTATAAAAAGGATATTAACAAGAAAAATCCGATGGGGCATGAAGGTAAATTAGCCGAAGAATTTGGTCGGCTCATCAAAACCATGGGAAATGGATTTCATAGATATATTAACCCTGAAAGCTTCAAAGTAACAATTGGTTTACTTAATGACCAGTTTGCTGGACACAATCAGCAGGATCCTCACGAACTACTGATGTTCCTAATAGAGGGATTACATCAGGACTTGCTTACTGTAAATCTAATGACAGACAAAACTACACATCTCATGGGAAATGAAAATTATGAACAATTTAGTCCAGAACACCAAAAGGCTCATAAATCTATTATTTATGATCTCTTTCAAGGACAATTCAAATCTATACTCCAGTGTCTCACTTGCCACCAAAAGTCTGAGGTTTATGAGACATTTGTTCATTTGTCTTTGGCTGTTACATCTACAGATAAATGTACATTACAGGAATGCCTCTCTGAATTTTTTAAAGAAGAAGAATTAAGAAATGACAACAAAGTTCTGTGCAACAGTTGCAAAAATAGAAGGGATTTTTCAAAGAAAACGTACTTATGGAAACTGCCACCAGTACTTATAATACACTTGAAACGTTTTGCTTTTGATGGCAAACAAATAAAAAAATTGCATACTTATGTAGATTTTCCTTTAGAAGACCTCAATTTAGAGGAATTCACTTCAGAGAATAAAAGCAAGATTAAGAAATACAACTTATCATCGGTGTCAAACCATTATGGTAAAGTTCACTATGGACACTGTACTTCATACTGTAAAATTGCTGCAAAACAACACTGGATCAATTTTGATGACAAGAAGATCAAAAAAGTCCCTAATACATTGGTGAAATCCACAGCAGCATACATACTGTTTTATATTTCTTAGAGATCTACAATGAACACCAGATAATCATTTTACTTCCTTATCAGTTGCTATTAATGCTCTAGGATTCTTTCCACAGGCATGATCAATGAATATAGATTGAAAATCATGAATCCCCAATGTGTTTCCTTGTAGGATGGATTTATGTCTTAATTTCATTATTGCTCTAGGTCTTAGTTAATCATGAAATTTTACAAATTAATTTAGTCAAGGTTCACCTGAAAGAGAAATTTCTCATCATATTAATGTTGTTTTTCTTTCTAGGTATACTCATTTAACGACTTTCACTCTTTTTATTTTAACATCATTGCTTTATTTCCCTCAATTTAGGTTTTAAGACGCTTACATAATGATAATTTTAGGTGGACTTTCTTCACAGTGCTTCTTGCCTATGATTGATTATCATAAAGTTACTGTTATACAATAACTTTGTATATATACTGATATACACGTATAGTAGAGTTGTCCATGTTTGTATTATGCATGAAATTCTCTTTCAGATCTGCTAGGCAAAACCATAAAAAAAAAATTTTTTTTGTGAATTTGAAATGATTTATCTAAACAATTGCCGGCTATTACATTTTAAGGAGCTTTTAATTGATTCAGCTGAATTCTCTTTTCTTTTGCTCTATTTTGGATCCTTTCCAACAAATATTTTTTAGTATGAGTGAGTGTTATGGCCATATTTTTTGTGAAGTCTGTGTATGTATGTCTTGTTTAGTGTCTGTCTGTTCTGCATATTTTGTATATAGTTTCCTTTTTCCTAACTTTATCTTCCCCAAATTAGTCTTCCTTATCCTTCCTTCTCTCTTCCTAGTCCTTAACATTTTAATTTTCAGGATTTCACATGTGCAACCCATCTCCTTCACCCACAACTACAAGCTTCCTGATCTCGGCGGGAAGAAGAAATCCATGACTGTTGGAGTTTTACACCATATATGCTGCAAACTTGTTGGAAATGAAGCCACCTGGGATTTGTGTCACAATGTAACACCAGAGAAAAGATCCATGGACAAGACCCACAGTCTCTGGATCCCAGTTAAACTGTGCTGTCTGAATTTCTGGTTTTCCATCCACATACAAAATGCTATTGTTGACCGTTTCTACAATGGCTACCCCAAGATTGCACCAATCCCAAAGGAAATACAGAAGCCCAACCAACTTATGATGTAATGATGTAACGCTTGGGGATGCCCCAACACATGGATGACTGTACTGGCCTTCCCTCTTCATTCAGCTTGATGTTATCTCCTGTACAAGGCTTCAACCGGCTTTTCCAGACCCATCAAGTGTCTTCTGCCGGTCTTTTTGGAGTCCCAGACCCCTCATATTTACACATTGGTATTGAACTCTGTAGAAATTACATCTGTTGTTTTTCCTATAACTGTAATCCTTTGAAGTTATGTTTGGTACTACGCTTCTTTTGACTATCGTAATTAATGTTTTTCTATTTTAGTTTTTAATATTAGGAATCGATGTTGTATTACATTAAGGTTTTGCTTTCTTGACTTTAGGTTTGTGAGTTATATACTATTGTCTATAATTTCCCAAATGATATTTTTGTCTGTTCTCAGGGTTTTTTGCGTGGGCGCATCATAGGCAAAATACTAGGTTTATAGAAGGTTCCATCCATTTTGGATGGGCCCTCAAGTTGTTTATTTACACAGGGAGGGTCTCTGCCTTAAACATTTTGTTTTGGTTTGTGACTTAAGCTCCCATCTATAAATAGTCGACATCAATTTCAGACATCTTATGGACTTCAGACCGGATTAAGAACTTGGACTAAGTTCAGATATCTATTGATCATCATTGCAGTGGCTCCCCACTGTGCAGAGGGTGTATGTGCCACTTCTTCCGAAATAAAGGCCTAGTTCAATGCCCTCAAAGATGGGCTTTCTGGTCTACCTGAACTTGAATAAAAATGGAGCTGGAGAGATAGCATGGAGGCGAGGCGTTGGCCTTTCATGCAGAAGGTCATTGGTTCAAATGCCGGTATCTGCCAGGAGCGATTTCTGAACGTGGAGTCAGGAGTAACTCCTGAGCACTGCCAGGTGTGACCCAAAAACGACCACCACCACCACCTACAACAACAACAAATAAAGAAAAGGTGCTTCTTCTTGCCTGCTACACAACCTTTCTGGTGTCTCTTCGAAAGATCTATGTACGTCTTAGATTTATCTTCTCAGGAGCTTGTAGTTGATTCCTTGATACATGTTTCTGGTTTTAGACACCCTGTGCTTAGGTTAGAAGTTTTTCTTTACATTTTCCTGTGATGCGCTTATGCAAACAGCCGCTCTTTTATTATTGACTAATTTTTCTTTTAATAATTGTAGACAATATTGTTTGTTTACTAAAAACAAAAGGGGGAATTGTTGTGTATGTAAATATTTTGGGGGATTACTATGTTGCTCACCCTAATCTGATTAGGTGATTGTGCCCTACCCTAGGGTGTGACCTGGCATTCTGCCCCCACCCCAGGGTAGGACCTGATTCTGCTTCCACCATTGGTTGGTATCTGATCCCACCATTGGGTGGGACCTGACTCTGGACTATAAGAGCAAGGGTCTGTGGAAGGCGAGAGGCTTTTTGCTGGCTGGAACTGAATCGGAGTCTTTGGACTTCAGTTTTGTCCATCCGAATAAAGCAAATATTTCCACGAGCCTGATTGTCTGCGAGCTGTTTACCCGCCGTTTCACCTCAGAACCGTGGGCTAGACAGGGTGGCAGACACGTGCTCCGAGCTGGAAGAAAAGGGCCTCATTCTCCATCCCTCCATCAGTCAACCTCTTCAGGGGCTGTCCTGCTACATTCTGGGAGCAGCCAAAAGAGTCTGTGACCCACAAAGGAATCGATATTTCTCTGCGGCAGCGCCTGGTGCTCCGCAGACACACCGGCCATGACACTGAAATGCCACTCAGATCTGCTTCCTGGCTGGCATTCCAGATGAACTGGCATTAGTGAGAATTCTGTAGAATGTCAATCATTTTATATATAATGAGCTCCAGTGAACAGCATAAAGTTAAGCGAGACAATCTGTCTCCCATACATTTGAAAGCATCATTACAGGTAGCTCTCAAACTAAGGGTTTTTTTTTTTTTTCCTGGTTGCTAGGGAAAAACAGCAATTTGTATAATAAGGAAGGGATGAAAAAACAGCAAGTCTGCTGGCCTCACCAACTTGACGATTCGGTGTGCAGTTGTTAGAATTCTGAAGCCTCCAAAGAAAAGACATAAATCGCTCTCTATATATTTACAGTGATAATGACTTTTTTATATAAATATAAAAACAAAATATAAAACATTATGCAAAATTCATCTCTCTCACTCATCCCCACCTCTCGGTACTCAGGGCTTACTCCTGGCTCGACACTCAGGAATCACTCCTGAAAGTCCTAGGGGGGATCATGTATGGTGTAGGAAGTCTAACCTGGGTCAGTCGTATGCAAGGAAAATACCTTATTCATTAGACTTATCTCTCCAACTTTCCTACATTGTACCCAAGAACCAGCGCATGACAAGATAAAAAAAAGAACAACTCTTGGGGCCAGAGCAATAGCACAAATGTAAAACATTTACCTTGCATTTGGCTGACCTGGGATTGACTCATGTTGGATTCCCGGAATCCCAGATGATCCCCTGAGCTTGTCAGGAGGAATATCTGAGCCAGAGACAGGAGTAACCCTTGAGTATCACCGGGTGTGGCCCAATGAACACACACACAAACACACACACACTTTTTTAGTTTGGGTCTTCACTCAGCAGTGCTCATGGATCATTCCTAGCAGAGGTCAGGGGATTATATAAGGTGCCGTGGGCTGAATTCAGGCAAGTGCTCTCCTTGCTGGACTGTCTCTCCAGCCTTGAAATGAAATTCTTACCTGGATGAATGAATGGTATGACTGATGGTCACCACGTAGCCAGCTCCTCCGACATCTAAGTAAGGACCAGTGAGCGAAATCAGGCCCGGGTTAGCAACGGCATGCAGATACCTGGAGAGACCAGACCTTTGTGTCAGTCTAGGATGTAATAACTATCCGACACCAGAGAGGGAAAATGAGTTTATAACTCTAAAAGATCTTTATTCGAAATTGTGTCCATCCGGAGAGAAGAAACAGTGGTAGGGTGTTTACTTTGCATGCAGCCAACCCAGGATGGACCTGGGTTTAATTGCTGGCATCCCATATGGGATGAGCCTGCCAGGAGTGATTTCTGAGCACAGAGCCAGGAATAACTCCTAAGTGCCATGGTATGTGGCCCCAAAACAAAACAAACTCCCCCCAAAACCAAATTGTGCCCATATAATATGAAAATTCCCATTGTTTTTTTTCTTGAAGGGAGAAGAGTGGGTGTCCCTGCTTTGCTCAGAGAGGGGCCAGGGACACTTCTGGAGATACTCAGTCAACTGGTGACAGTTTTGTGCAAGACCCAAGGATGTAGCAATCACAGTGGGCATAGGCCAACAGAGGGTGATACCCAGTGATGCTCGGGAGGCCAAATGGTGCTGAGAATCAAACCTGGATTGAGGCATGCCCCCTACCTGCTGTTTCTCTCCCTGGCCCAATTCATTTTTTGTTTTTGAGTCATACCCGAATCATGAAATTTTATTTTATTTTTTGGTTTTTGTGCCACACCTATTGACACTCAGGGATTACTCCTGACTATACACTCAGAAATCACTCCTGGCTTAGGGGACCATATGGGACACTGGGGGATTGAACCTCAGCCCATCCTAGGTCAGACACATGCAAGGCAAATGCCTTACCACAGCACCACTGCTCCAGCCCCTAATAAAATTCTATTTTAAATAGGCACCGAGAGGCTAGGAGATAGCACAGAGTTTAGGGTGCATATCGTAACATGCATGCCTGATTTGGGTTTTGGTTTGTGGTACAGGGCCCCTGAGTCTCACTAGGGTGGTCCAGAAAATGCCCATCAACACAGGGCCTGAGCTGCAAGACATCCTTAGACATTTGCAGGGGATTCTGGTTTGGTAAGAACCACCCATGAGGTTCTTGGGCCTCTTGAATACCACCTGAGTGCCCCCCCCCCATAAGGCACTGAACTTAGTATATAGATGAGAAATAGAGAGTATTCATGTTTTAAAAGCTAAACAAAAAGAAACTAATGCATGGAAGGGAAACAAATAGAACTTGGCACATAAAAATGCTTGTTTTAGGGGCCAGAGCAATAGCAAAGCAATAGGGCGTTTGCCTTGCATGCAGTCGACCTGAGGATGAACCTGGGTTCAATTTCCAGCATCCCATATGGTCCCCCAGGCCTACCAGGGGCAATTTCTGAGCACAGAGCCAGGAGTAACCTCTGAGCACCACTGGGTATAGCCCAACCCCCTATGCTTGTTTTAGTAGATAGAATGAGTGGAGGAAATAGAACCAATCTGTTACTAAGCAGAGAAATTCAATGTTTGGGTCCTGTTGCCCTCCTGTTATACTACCTCACTGCTCTGGTTATGAAAACAAAAGTGAAAAAGTCCCCAACACCAAGGTACTTTTAATGTATGCAATGTCATTTTATTAGTAGGGTCATAGATTCATGAGCTATAACATGATAGTACAATCATGTACAGAGAAGTTCAGGTTATACTATGGGGACAATTTCTACAAGGAGAAATCAAATGTAGCCTTGAGCTTTTCAGTCTCAAATATCTTATTCTTTTTCTTTTCTTTGTGGGCCACAATGGCAGTGTTCAGGGTTTACTTTTAGCTCTGCACTCAGGGATCACTCCTGGTGAGGTGGGGGAACCAAACGGAGTACTGGGGAAGGAACCTAGGACTGCTGTATATAAGGCAAGCACCTTAACCACTGTAGTATTTCTCTTGTTCCCAGTCTCAAAAATCTCAACCTGACATTAAAAAAAAAATAATAAAGTTGTTTTCACAGAAATTATCTTCTTTAATATGACTGCCTGAAATTGCTTTATTGTACATGGTATCAAGTCTCTCCAGCATTAGGGGACATATAGTAGGGGGTGGGGGTGAGAGGGCAATCTTTGATAATGGAAGCCCTGAAAACTCACCATTGTCTCCTAGTGGGATCAAATGCTTTGTCCATGAGGGAGCCAGGGTAAATTCTGAGGACACCATTGGGCGTTGCTATGTAACGGCGGACAATGTAAGTGTTTAGACTGCTCATTTCCATCTGTGTCATCCATTCATCTGTGACGTGGCTGGTAGCCATTACTTCATTTCTGACAGAGAACTGAGAGACAAAGGGAGACATGGCAGAGATCCCTTAAGACTTGCATGAAAAGAGAGTGGACGGCTGGCAAGCCTTCCCAAAGCTCGCTTGCAGAGAAGCCAAGCCCAATGACTTCTCAGAAAATCTTTCCACAACAGATGGACATGGCCAAACTTGGTGAAAAAAAGAGAGCTGACTGAAACAGAGTTAGCAGCTGAGGGGTTTGCACAATTGTTCACCTTCTGTGTTTAAAGGGGGTGGTGGGAAGGGGGGGGGAACATTAAGTGTCAGACTTACAAACACTCACACCCCAGCTTAAACTTTTGCACTCCCAAATGTTAGCTTTTTCATCTTGTCTGACAGTCACATTTCCCCCCTTGGAGGGGGGGGGGGGGAGAAACAGACTGAGAAAGTTTCCCTGAAGTCTAAATCATAGTCCCCTTCCTCAATAACATCCTCCAAACCCCCACGGCCTCAAAGATCCAGGACTACAAAGCTCCTAATCCATCAACAGGGTCACTGCCAACACCCCCAGTATCCTCTAGGCCACACATCCTGTCTGTCTTGTTCTGTAGAGCTGGATTTACCATTTCACAAGGGCCCCGACACACTCCAGAGCCCCATTCTAGGCACCCTCTGGGGAAGGGCAGGACAGAAACATGGCTCCAGACCAGCACTCACTTTGAGGCCTGGATTGGCGATGAGGCGGGTGTTGTCACTGAGGTAGGCGGTGTAGTGTTCCACCATGCGCTTTGTCTCTGGCTGGCTGAGGTGTTCGTAGGGTGAGGAAAAGCTGCCAGCAGACAGCATGACTGTTGGACTTTCTGAAAGAGAAGAACACAAAATGGGCCTGAGATACACCAGTCTTCTCCCCTCAGGCATTCCCAGATGCTTGATGGGAAGTGCTCTTGCCCATCTGTCCTTGAGGCAGCAGCCTCAAGCCTTTCCTAAGGAAACCAAAGGACTGGGAAGACACAGTCTTAGAAAGGGGGAACAAAGGGTAACTCAACAGTGACTCAACTGTTGGTGATTCAACAGTGTCCCAGGCACTTGGTCCCATTTTGATGAACGAAAAGTCAGGTTCCTTAAACTAGGGTTTCCTCCACCTTTCTCTGACCATGGCCTCCTTCCCACTTCCCACCTTGCTTCCTTTCTCACATTGGTTGGACCCCCAGTCTTTGTTAATGACTCCCATTAATGCCATTTTCGCATGTGGACCCTGGGAATATCTTGAGTCCTCAGGCCCTGGTGCTCCCAGTAGGATTATGTGGGTGAGGTAGAGGACGGGAGGGAGCAGCCTCAGCTCTTTTGAACCATCTCGTGGGGACCCTCATTTGATTTTTGCTTCTCTCCTTAGTCCAAAAAAAGCTGCCTCAATCTCAGTTTAATGTTACAGCTGTTTCTTTTGGACCCATCAGAAGCAAAAACAGACTTTCCTGGGCCTTTGACTCCATAACTTCGTCAGGTCAGGTCATTGTTAGTTCTGTGACTATTTTCAGCATTTTTGTTAGTTCTGTGACGGTTTACAGCATTTTTGTTTCTGTTTGAGTCATATTAGTTTGCTATATTGTTTAGGTTTTAGATATACAGAGTTCAAGGATGTCTCTAGAAAGTTTCCATCCAGGAGTCAAAGACATAGTACAACTGGAAAGGTGCCTGCCTTGTATGTGACCAGTGGATTTGGTCCCCAACATTCCCTGTGCTTGCCAGAAGGAAGCCCTGAGAACCTTAAAAAAAGAAAAATAAGGAAAAGTTTCCATCTCTTGAACCATCGTCATTAGGAGAGGCCAGAATAGCTGTTTGTCATCATGGTTCCAGCAATGTCCCTGTTCATTCCCATAGTGTCTTCTGGGGCAGCCTGGGACAGCATTTACATCCTTCCTTAGAAGAGAGACTCAGGGGGCTGGAGAGATAGCATGGAGGTGTTTGCCTTGCATGCAGAAGGATGGTGGTTTGAATCCCAGCATCCCATATGGTCCCCCGAGCCTACCAGGAGTGATTTCTGAACATAGAGTCAGGAGTAACCCCTGAGCGCTGCCGGGTGTGATCCAAAAACCCAAAAAAAAAAAAAAAAAGGGAAAAGAAAAAGTCTGGCAGTTGTGGAGGGACAGGTAGAGACAGAGCAGTGGCTGCCAATGAGTGGGAAGACCAAGATAAAGCATCAGCGAGAAGCTGCCTGCTCTGTATCTATCTTTCATTCTCTATTCTTTCTCAAAACCGTATCTACAGTTCTCCCTGGGCTCTATGGCCGGTGAATTTCTACCTATTTCTCTCAGAAAAATCAGGGGCAGCTGCAGACTTCAGACCTTAGGCAGTAATAAAAGGATGTTTAGCTTCTAGCTCTCTCTTTCTCTCTCCCTGCCCACTTGAATGGTACAGCCCTGGCCGGCCACATATTAGGGTCCCTGGGTGGGTACCTCACCCCACCTGGCAGTCAGGCCCCACGGGCCCCTACAGCTTTGTGGCTCCTGCACTTGGCAGCTTACTACATGCAGCCTTGTAGCTAACTGTAGTATTCTGCAGCAGTTAAGGCACCTAACTTGCATGTGGCCAAACAGGATTTGATCCCCAGCATCCCACATAGTCCCTAGAGCACTGCCAGAAGTTAATTCCTGAGTGCAGAGCTAGGAGTAACCCCTAAGCATCATCAGGTGTGGCCTGAAAACAAAAAAATTGGGAGGGGGGTTTACAATACTATTAATAGTTTTTCAGGTACATAAATCCAATATCTCTCCTATCATCCAGGCTCTTCTAAAAGGAAATGTAGCTCTGAAGATGGTCCAGACAGGGTCCTCTTGGTCAAGCCTCTCTTCCTGACCTAAGTCCCATATCTGTGTGAAAAGATGTAAGATGACACCCAGTAATTATCTTCCTCCTTCTAATAACCTCTTCTTTTGATATGTAAAAGCCCACCTGAATTTTACTCTATCCAGCCCCACCTGGTGGGATGGCTATTGGTTTAATAAAGAAAGAGGCAGTTCTGGCTTTTGGCTCAGAGACCATGAGGCACAGTCTGGCTCCTGACTGGCTTGGTTTATTCATCTTTCGCCACTCTCCTGCTTCTTCAAACCCATCTGCCTGGGATTGGAGATATAGTGGATGGGTTGGTCTCACAACTCATAGATTTTATTTTATAGAGAGCCATGAAGGAGCCAGACCACTGGGCTCTTCAACCTATTACCTACAGCACTAGCTGAATGAACCCGAGACTGTCTGGAGTCTGGGTTGATTCTGCAAATGATTATTTTTTAATTTCAAACTTTACTTATTGATTGATTGATTGGTTTTTGGACCACTTCCAGAGGTACTCAGAGGTTACTCCTAGCTCTGCACTCAGAAATCAACCCTGGCAGGCTGGGGAACCTATATGAGATGCCAGGAATTGAACTGAGTTCCTCCTGGTGGGGGGTGCCACATGCAAGGCAAATGCCCTACCACTGTGCTATCTATCCGGTGCTGCAAATAATTTTTCAATCCAAAGCTCCACTGTAAGATCAGGCAGAGACAGAACCTTCTCCTGGAATCAATCCCTTGCTGGCCTTCCCCTCCTTCTAGTATCCTTGTTTCCTAGGAATAGCCCATCTTTATCTCCTCCCGGTATCTATGGAGTGACAAGATGTAGGCAGGCTGGGCATTTACACCCTGAACTAGTCGGATGTGCGTGGAACAGCTTTGCCAAAAAGAAGTCGAACTAATATTCCAGGTGGAAGACCTGGGGAGCCTTACCGAGGGTTGCCAGCTGTTTGAAGTGCAGGCAGGCACTGGGCTGGCCCAGGAGGTCCAAACGGTGATAGAGCAGTTTGCTGCTGGGGACAGTGTTGAGGTTCTTCAGCTGCCTGACGGGGATTTCTGGTTGTATCACCACAATGCAGAGAATAAAGGAAGTATCTTGCACCTGGGGGGCAAAAATCAATAAGGAGGATGATGAGATAACAGAAAACCTCTCTTGGCAAGGGATGACATTTTCTATTTTGGTTGCAGGAAAATGAATAGATGAAACTTAAACCTAATGAGAGCATCAGGGGAAAAAAAAAAGCCCATTGGAACATGGATACTCATCTGCTTTTGCTTTGAAAGATTAGTCTAAAGAGTATGCTTATTTTATGTTTGGGGTTGAACACTTTTTTAAAGAAAATACGTGGTGGAGCTGGAATGATAGCACAGTGGTAGGGCAAATTTCCTTGCATGCGGCTGACCCAGGTTTGATCCCCAGAATCCCATAAAGTCCACCAAGACCTACCAGAAATTACCCCTGAGCACAGAGCCAGGAGTAACCCTTGAGCACAGCTGTGTGTGGTCCAAAAACAAAACAAAAACCCAAAACACTGCATAGTGGGTTTTTGCAATGAAGGTTTTAAGAGTCAACTATATTAAAAGCCAGTTGTGAATCCAATCTCCCTAGAATCGACTTTATTCATTGTATTTCCCAACAACAGCATGTATGATTCTTGGAGCTCATCAGAATCTCAGACACCTGAAAAACACTAACCCAGTGACTGGAGAGATAGTGGAGAGATATTGCAGTAGGTAAGGTGCTTCTTTGCATATGGCTGACTTGGGTTCGATCCCTGGCATCCCATATGGTCCCCTGGGCACTGCCAGGAATGACCTCTAATTGGAAAGCTCTGAGCATCACTGGGAGTGGCACCAAAACTAAATGAAACCAAAATGAAACAAACAAAAAGAACCAAACCTACAAAGGTCATCTTGACTTAGCAGTTCAGATCAGCTGTAGCTTAATCTAATAAATTTTTATTAATGAGACCTGAGGGACTAGGAGTGATGATGCTCCCAACTAGACTAGTTGTATGATGCCAGGACCTAAGATTTTGGTGCATTTGGGCCCTGTGGTAAGGAGATTAAATAAGTCATACCAAGTTGTGCTTGAGAGCCATGTGGTACCAGGATTGAACTAGCTGCATACAAGATAAGTGTCATAATTTCTGTGTCATCTCTGGCCCTGATGTACTTTCAAATTCACCTCAATCCTAAAAATGAATGCCTAAGTAAAATTTGAAGAGAAAAAACATCACCAAAGAATCCAGAACTAAATTAAACAACTCAGAACTAGCTCCTTGATTTAAATATACAAAAAAAAAAAAAAACTTAAGTTCTCCAAGGAGACAGATGGAAACTATTTACGAAATGGTTTGTAAATAAATAAAGTGATAACCAGCTAAGTTGGAACTAAGGATAGTCAGCGGAAAAAAGCAGCTTAAAGGATTTACTTCATGATCAAACTGGTATTTGTAAGGAGATAGGTTAGAGCTAAGGGTAATTTAGAATTTTTGGGGAGGTTTGTGGAATCTTCACGAACACAGAAGATATTCCCATTTTCCTGGAACGGCCTCCAAGTGTGCTGCCAAGGATATTCCATTAGATTAACAACTGAGCCCTCTTCTTTTACCTAGAGCATGGGAAAGTGGACAGGGTGTTCTGGAAAGGTCTTTGCCATCTCCACTTTCCCATTACTCAGAGTTCTTCTTGGAGCTGCTTCTTCTGTCTTGCACATGTTCCAAGGACTCCGAGACAAAAAAACTATGCCAGAATGGCCAGCAGATAATTTTATAATCGGACCTATCTATTCTGCAAGAGAACAGAATGTACGGCTGAGCTTTCCAAAACAACTTCACTTGTGGCCCTTAGCTAGAAAGCAAAACCCATTTCCACAATGGTCCTTAGAAGGTTGGCGAGCTGAAGACCCACAGACCTTGCAGTTAGGAAGGACTCATTAGGATCTGGAGGTTTACCTTATCACCAAATACCCAAAAAACTCATGTGCAGTGGAAAACCACCCATCTTATAATCCAAGAGTATTTGAATACCTTTTGCAGCTTCCACAAATGCCACAAGATAAAACTAGCTTCCACAAGAGAATAGATATAGTCTTTCCAAATGCTAATATAATTTTTTTTTATTTGGGTGAGGGATGGCTCTGTCTTTGGGGGACCGTATGCAGTGTGTGAGATCGAACTTGAATTGGGGGCATTTAAGGCAAAAGTTCTTTTACCTACAATGCCATTTCTCCAACCCAGTAATCTCTGAGATAAGATTTAAATTGATTTCAATAAACAGACCAATTAGTCTTGCTGTATCTAGGGGCACTAAGTGGTTTGGTCAATTATTATCCCCATAAGTTTAATCTATGTGGGTTGTTTTTAGTAGAAGAATCCATTTTATTCCTTATGGCAAGAGGTGTACCCACTTTTCTTCTCTAAGAACAAAGAGCTTAAAAATTATTTGACTATTGCTAGGGAGCCATGTAAGCTTCTTAGTTTTTAATCTTATTATTAATTGCCATTATTTTTCTACCTGAGGGCAGATGACTTCAGAACTCTGAGAATGTTGGTCTGATTTGGTGAAGCTGAATTCTTGGGATTTGCTAAAATTACAAAATAAAATAAAACAACACCTTTCTTTTGATGAGGGAAGAGGAAAAGCAGAGTTGAGTTATATAAGCAGTGCTAAGATTTATTCCTCACTCTGTACTCAGGGCACTGATGTCTGAACTTGGACAAGTCATATGCTAAGCACATACCCAAATCCCTTCACCATGGGCTAGAATAATAGCACAGTGGTAGGGCATTTGCCTTGCACGCTGCTGACCCAAGACAGACCCCAGTTCAATCCCTGGCATCCCCTATGGATCCGTGAGCCCACCAAGAGTGATTTCTGAGTGCAGAACCAGGAGTAATCCCCAAGCACAACTGGGTATAACAAAACAAAAAACAACAACAAAAACACCCCCCCAAAAAAACCAAAATCTCTTCACTGTTTCTCCAACAATAAGAAAAACCATCTCATGAAAATTAATTTTTTGTTTGTTTTGGGGTCACACTCAGCTGTGCTCAGAGCATACTCCTGGCTCAATGCTCAGGAATCTCTCCTGGCAGGGCATGGAGGACTATATGGGGTTCTAGGGAAAGAACCTGAGCTTATCGCATGCAAAACAAGTGCCCAACCTGCTGTAGTATTGTTCTGGCTGCTCATGAAGTTAATTGCTTTCCAAAATGTTAATATTGAACTTTTTACTGCCAAGATGGTCTCAAAAAGGCTTATCTGCTAGGGATGCAGCCCAGAAGTACAGCACTTGCCTTGCATGTTTGGGACAGTAGGGTAAGTTCCTGGCATCACCAAAAAGACAAAACTAAACAACTATAACAAAACAACACAAATATTTGCCTTGCACAAAGCTGGCCAAGTCCAGTCCCTAGGACCCAATATGGTCCCCTGAGCCCTGCCAAGAGTGGCCACATAGTTTAGAGCTAGGAGAAAGGCCTGAGCACTGCAAGGTGTGGCCCTTCCCCCCAACCCACACCAAAACAAAAATAAAAACACACCCAAAGCAAAGAGTAAAAAAAAAAAAACAAAAAACCCAAACACAACATAGGTGAGATGTAGCCAATAGGCTATCAGATAGGATGCCAGGGATGGAACCTAGGTTAGCCATATGTAGGAAATGCCCTACCTGCTGTGCTATTGCTCCACCCACCTTTCAAATTTTAAGTATATTTATCACTGAAGAATTCTGGTAGTTATTGACCATTTCTGGTATAAAAAATGAATTATTTATTTAAAAAAAGTACTTTGGGCAACTATGGAACTTGGGGTGCATGGGAATGGTCCTACGTTCAGGGGGCTTTGCTTTACTGGAAATGGGGGAACAGGAGTGAAACAGGAAGTGTGATCTCGTTTTTCTCTGTGATTTCAGCATGTCCGGTATCTGGGGAAGGAGAGGAAGAAAGTTGGGGTCCTCATCTTTTCTGTACCAGGTGAGGGACATGAAGGGGCCCCTTGGTTAGTGAGGGGCATAGAAACTCCAAGTTCTAACCTACAAGTCTCTTTTCCTTGGAGATAGTCGGGAGAGGTCATTTATGCTTTCAAAGCTCCCTTTTAGCTGCAATCTATCAAACAGATGGACAGACTCCTGATGAAAGGACACAATTTAAAGAGCGGTGGTTCAGGGGTTGGCACAATAGCACAGTGGTAGGGCATTTGCCTTGCACGTGGCTGACCCAGGATGGACCTTGGTTTGATCCCCGGCATCCCATATAGTCCCCAAAGCCCCAGAGGAGAGATTTCTGAGCATAGAGCCAGGAGTAACCCCTGAGCATCACTGGATATGGCCCCAAAACAAACAAACAAACAAACAAAACAAAGCAAAAGAGTGGTAGTCCAGCTACCTTGCAAGGCCACCTTGGACAGTAGAGGCATGTGGGGGGATCTATAAGATGGTTCTTGCTTGGGGTTGGAGAGATAGTATGGAGGTAGCGTGCTTGCCTTGCATGCAGAAGGATGGTGGTTTGAATCCCAGTGTCTCATATGGTCCCCTGAGCCTGCCAGGAGCAATTTCTGAGCGTAGAGCCAGGGAGTAACTCCTGAGTGCCACTGGGTGTAACTCAAAAAAAAAAAAAAAAAAAAAAGAGGTGTCTTCTACCAAGGGTCTGACATCGACCCCCCTAAAAAGAGACTTCCGTTTACACTGAGAAGACTTGACAACATCAATGACCTGCTCTACAGGACATGGTTCTCTCTAGTGCCACTTAAGTGTGAGGTGAAACAAGAGCATGCTCTGCACCATCCTGATTGCAATATGGGATATGCAGACTCCAGGATCTTTAATACAGAAGCATGATACCAACAACAGAGACTATGTGAGGAATGGAGGTGTATTGCCACTACAGACGATGACTTGAATTGGACAAACTAGTTTGCCTGGAGCCTAGAGTCAGTCCTGTGCCAGGAAACTTCAGGGGTAGGGTCTCCTTGTATTTAGACCATAATTTGTCTTTCCATGTCCCTTATGTTTTGGTGGGCCTATGCAAACAAATGCCACTTTAATACCGTTTTTTTACTAAGTTCTCTTGACGCTAATCCTTAAGAAAAATAACCCACTAAAACTTTTGAGGTTAACTTAAACTAGTAAGCATGTGCATGGAACTAGAGAAATGTACTTTGCCCTCAATGTTTAAGGAGTTACATAAGTCTAATGTCTTTAGATTATATTGTGTGCTGCTAAGAAATAGTATGTACTACAACTGGGGATTTGAGGGACAAAGTAATTGTATTGTACATGGGTTTAGTTTTGTTTTTCTTAAAGTTCTTTGGCTGAAAGTTCAAGGCTGGGATATCATCGATGGGAATACCGTGAATTTTGTTTATGGGTGATTGGGCTTCCACTGTAACTTTACCCTGTCCTCTTTCTTTGCATCTTTGTTGTCATAATTAAAATAAAAATAATAATAAAAAAAATTGCATAAAAAAAAAAAGAAGGTGTCTTGCCTAGCATGTTGCCAACACCAGTTCAATTTCTTCTATCTCTGACATCACATAAGGTTCCTCCAGCAACTCCAGGATGAGAGAGACCAAGCACCACTGAATATGGCCCCAAACCCCGTCTTTCCTTAAAAGCAAGTGTCGACACACGGTGTGCAAATACATATAAGCAGCTATTTCTTTTCTTTTTTTTTTTTTTTTTGTTTTTTTTGGTTTTTCCGGCCACACCCTTTTGATGTTCAGGGGTTACTCCTGGCTATGCGCTCAGAAATTGCCCCTGGCTTGGGGAGACCACATGGGACGCCAGGGGATCGAACCGCAGTCCTTCCTTGGCTAGCGCTTGCAAGGCAGACACCTTACCTCTAGCGCCACCTCGCCTGACCCATAAGCAGCTATTTCTGAGTCAAGAGGAAAACAGAGGCAGGAAGGAGGGAAGCAAAGAAACAGCTTATTTCTGATTTTATCTCCTTGAATAGGGTTTCACAGATTCTTTTTTTTTTTTTGGGGGGGCACACCGGATGACGCTCAGGGAGTACTCCTGGCTATGCGCTCAGAAATCACTTCGGGTTTTGGGGGAAGAATGGGACGCTGGGGATTCAATTGAGGTCCGTCCTGGATCAGCTGTGTGCAAGGCAAAAGCCCTACCACAGTGCTATCACTCTGGCCCCTCAGATTCTTTCTGAACAACTGGTTTCACAAACAAAAAAAAGGAAAGGGAAATCAGTAAAGCATCAGTGGCTTTTGGTTGTTTGTTTTGTTTTGGGGCCACACCTGGCAGTGCTCAGGGGTTACTCCTGGCTCTGAGCTCAGAAATCAGTGCTGGCAGGCTTGAGGAACCATACGGGATGCGAGGGATTGAACCCAGGTCCGTCCCATGTGGGCAGCATGCAAAGCAAACACCCTACTGTTGTGCTATTTCTCTGACCCCAAGAAAGTATCAGTGAAATTTCTTCTTTTCCCAAGGATTTGGGGTTTTCTTTGGCTGTTTCTGAATCACATTTGGCAGTGCTCAGTGGTCCATCCATATGCAGTCCAGGGATTGAACAGGTGGGGCATATGCAAGGCAAGGGCCCTACCTGCTGTTCTATTGCTCAGGCCCCCTATCACTTTTAAGTACCAACAATCTGAGGCCCTACAAAGAGGTACTGTACCCCCCACTCACCATCTTCCAGGCGTAGCTCACATTGTAAGCCTCCTTCTTGGCCTCCCGAAGCTTACTGATGTGCCAGGAGAGGGAGGAATTGACAGGCACGGCGAGGATCTGGCTTCCCAGCGGGAGGCTGCAGGAGCAGAGGGAACAGAGGCTGAGGCCAAGGATGGGCAGGGACCGCTCAGTAAAAGCAGAAAGGAGCCGGGCGTCAGGAGCACCCCCTGACCGAAAAACAACAAAGCTCATTGCTTTAGCTCATGGCAGACTTTCCGGCCATAAAGCATCCTGTCAGCCCTTCCTCTGGAAACTCTTCCTGGCTCTCTCGCTCTTTCTTCTAATTCTTCCTTGAGACAAAGTTGTCTCAACTCACTTATTCACTTATTTACAACCCAGAGAGATACGGGTGGCCGTCTGCCAAAGAGCGCATCAGGGTGGGAAAAGATTAAATTTTGCCCCATCTATCAGCTAGGAACAGACAATAGTTTTGTAAGCACATTTTTTTTATGGGCCACACCTGGCAGTGTTTGGGGTTTACTCCTGACTCTGCACTCAAGAATTATTCCTGGTGGAGTCAGGGGACCAGATGGAATGCCGGGGATTGAACCCGGGTCAGCCATGTGCAAAGTAAAAGACTTAGCAGCTGAACTATCGCTCAGACTTCTCTAAACAATCTTTGGTTTTTGGATCACACCCGGCAGTGCTCAGGGGTTACTCCTGGCTCCTTGCAGGCCCAGGGACCATATGGGATGTCAGGATTTGAACCACCATCTGTTCTAGATTGGCTGCATGCAAGACAAACGCCCGACTGCTGTGCTATTTCTCTGGCCCGTCTAAACAGTCTTTTCCTATATTTCTGGACTTGCCTTTTTTTGCAAACACTTTTAAATATTGGTATCAACAGAACTTTAAAAAACTAGTGAGAGAACATTTATTTCATTGGACCATTAAAAATTTGATCTGAACACAGACTTCAATTTACAAGACATTTTGTCCAAACAACAGTTCTGAGAGACCTTATCTTTCATACAAACACAATCTTGGCTACTGATCAGAAGGGAAAAGGATGCCATAAACTTGCAAGCTTGTTAAAATGAGAGATGTGCTTGTTTCAGATCCTATAACAAATGGTCCTATTTGACCTTCATGGCTAACTTATCTCAGAGCACAACCAAACTACCAGAGCCCTCTCCTATGCCTTACCTGAGGATATTTTGTCGAACCAACTCAAATTTGGGAATATTTTCATAATGAATGATGTCAGTATGAAGGGGAGGCTCTGCGAGTAAGTAGGGCCTAGTAAGAGATGGATGCATAAGGGTATATCCTGAAACAAGAAAAGGAAGTTACATGTCATAGGGAACATAGAGGAACAATACAGAGGATATAGATCCTAATAAAATGCCTAGCAGAGATTTGAAATGGAGAAGCTTCAGGAATGGCTGCCTCTTGGCTTCTAAGGTACCTGCCTAATCAGAAGACAAATTACTTTATGTGATTTTGCATAAAGCTCTTGAAGTATAGACAGACGTGTTAAAATAGCCAACACATGTCTAAACAAAAATATTTGGGGGGCCCAGGGAGATAAGGCCTCACAGGTTGTGTAAGTGGGAGGTCCAGGTTTGATCCCTGGCACTACCCAGTCCCTGAGTAATGTGCCAGGAGGAGGAATCCCTGAGCACTGCAGTAATTGGGTGTAGCTGCAAAATAAAACAAAAATCAAGACTGGGGTGTGTGGGGGTAGGGTGGAGAGGGGGTTCTCTGAAGAGATAGCTCAAAATATTAGAGTATATTCCTTGCATGTAAGATTTCTGGAGCCACATGGTCCCCAATCACTGCCAAAAAAACAAACAAAATACCCCAAAGTTTCACATCTAGGCCTTGTTCAAGTCTAACTGCCTGATGTCAAAGACCAGTGCACAAATGTTTCCACTCATTCATGCCTGTGCCCTACAAATGAGCAGGGATAGTTGCAGCATATTTATAAATATTGTCTTTCACTCATTTGCTTACTATACTTTTCATATTGAGGGAGAAAACCTTCCTTCATTACCTTTGTCATCTATGAGAAAAGTGTAGGAAGCCAGAGAGTCTTGATAATAAGTCACATCTTCGAGGATGTAAGCCAGGTTCACATCCACACCCACGATCCCCAGAAGGAGGTTTCCAAAATAACAGGGTTTGCTCACTGTCATGATTAAACCTATGGGTTGGAAACAAAGACAAGAATTGCAAAGACTGCCAGAGGAGGCTCTGAACAGAGATGAGTGTGGGCCCTAAACAAAACAAAAAGACAAATAAGTATTTAAGAAAGGATTAAGGGGGCTGGAGTGATAGTACAGTGGTAGGCCGATAGCACTGCTTCATGACTCCTCTATGATTCTCTACAGAGACTCCAATCTGAGCAAAACTCCAGGTATGTTGGTATTTGGGCTGATATCACCGGGACTTTTTTGGAGTGAGTGTAGATACTTCCCCCACCTTTTCATACTTCCAGAAGCCCTGGTAGCCAAAATCAGGCCCCACAAAAGCCCCAATATTAACAAGTGATTAGAATTCCTGGTACATTTAATTTTTCTTCCTTCCTTCCTTCCTTCCTTCCTTCCTTCCTTCCTTCCTTCCTTCCTTCCTTCCTTCCTTCCTTCCTTCCTTCCTTCCTTCCTTCCTTTTCTTCCTTCCTTCCTTTTCTTCCTCCCTCCCTCCCTCCCTCCCTCCCTCCCTCCCTCCCTCCCTCCCTCCCTCCCTCCCTCTTTCTTTCCCTCCCTCTTTCTTTCCCTCCTTCTTTCTTTCTTTCTTTCCCTCTTTCTTTCTTTCCCTCTTTCTTTCTTTCCCTCTTTCTTTCTTTCTTTCTTTCTTTCTTTCTTTCTTTCTTTCTTTCTTTCTTTCTTTCTTTTTCTTTTTTCTTTCTTCTTTCTTTCTTTCTTTCTTTCTTTCTTTCTTTCTTTCTTTCTTTCTTTCTTTCTTTCTTTCTTCTTTCTTTCTTTCTTTCTTTCTTTCTTTCTTTCTTTCTTTCTTTCTTTCTTTCTTTCTTTCTTTCTTTCTTTCTTTCTTTCTTTCTTTCTTTCTTTCGTTTTTGGGTCACACCCGGCAGCGCTCAGAGGTTCCTCCTGGCTCTATGCTCAGAAATCACTCCTGGCAGGCTCGGGGGATCATATGGGATGCCAGGATTTGAACCACCAACTTTCTGCATGAAAGGCAAACGCCTTACCTCCATGCTATCTCTCCGGCCCCTAATTTTTCATTGTTATCCCTATAGGAACAAATTTAGACACCACAATGTATCTGAAGCCACCTAATGGTCAGAAACAAGAGGTAACAGAATGATCAACTACTAGCAAGTACTTAGTAAATCTTTAGACAAAACATTTTTTCCCCATGTCATACCCGGTGGCTGCGACACTCAGAGGTTACTCCTGGCTTTGTGCTCAGAAATTACTCCTGGCAGGCTTGGGGGACCATATAGGGTAATGGGATTTGAACCAGAGTCTGTCCTGTGTTGGCTGACTGCAAGGCAAACACCTTACCAATGACTATCACTCTGGCCTGTGACAATGACCTCATAGGAGATAAAATAATTTTCACAAATTTGCTTGTCACTATACTTTATTTCCTTTTCTTCCTTTTCTTTTCTTTTTTAATAATCTTACTCCCACTTACTTGGAAACAGGTATTATGATCAACTATGTGAACTATGTGATACATGTTTTTTTTTTTAATTTTTTAAATTTATTTTATTTTATTTTTTGGTTTTTGGGCCACACCCAGCGGCGCTCAGGGGTTACTCCTGGCTCTATGCTCAGAAATCACTCCTGGCAGACTCAGGGGACCATGTGGGATGCCAGGACCTTCTGCATGAAAGGCAAACGCCTTACCTCCATGTTATCTCTCCGGTCCCCGATACCTGCTTTTTAAATGAAGTAAATTAACTTTAAAAAAATTAAAAAAAAAAAGGCCAGAATGAAATCACAGCCGATAGGGTAGAGCATTTGCCTTGCATGAGGCAGACCTAGGTTGGATCCCTGGCATTCCAACCTGGCATATGGTCCCCCCGAGCCTGCCGGGATTAATTTCTGAGCACAGAGCCAGGAGTAACCCCTGAGCACCACCAAGTGTGCCCTCCCACAATTGTATTGGTCAGAGAGGGCTGAAGCAAATGACTGAAAGGACTGAAGAATAAAGTTTGCATGCAGAAGCTCCTATAGACTATTGTATGTGTCTCAGCAACATTTGAGAGGATTTTGCTGTGGTATCTTTGGGAAATTGGCCGTAAGATCTCAGACTCATTTTGAATCCCTATTCTCTGGACATCTTGAGAATAAGTCAGAAAAAAAAAAGAACAGACTTATTCTATATTTTAGGAATCCACTCAGACCACAGATCATTCCACTGTGGCAGGAAACGGGCATTATGTGGACACTATGCAGAATGAAACCATTAGCCCTCCTTTCTGCTGGACACTGATCCTTCAGTCTATGGACGTTTCTAAGAGTATCTCTTAGTAAGTGGGGCTTAGGGCCAGTGTTACCTGCTAATTTCTGGGACAGGACACAGAGAAATACACATTCTAGTGGGAAATGCAAGAGACCAGTGGACACATCATGGAAACACAGTATTAGGGATCCTAAAACAGGCCTTCTGGTCTGGTCACTCTTGTTCCCATGAATCATTGCGCCTATCTGTCTCTTACCTGAGGTCTGTTGAGGTTAGGACACGTGTCTGACCCATCACTGTCCGCCATGGCATTTGGCTGGCACTTAACAGTGTCGGCTATAAATACATTCCTGTTACTTGTCTTAAAACTTAGTAATTCATATCCACCCATTTTTTTCTTGATTTTGAGCTTGGGGATAGAATTTAAGGTCTTCCACACATAAAGCAAGTGCCCTATTGCTGAGCCACATGGTTATCTGTAGTCCAGGGGTCTCAAACTTGCGGCCTGCGGGCCGTTTGCGGCCCTCCATACAACATTTTGTGGCCCTGCCCTAGAGGAATCTTTTTTTGTTTTGTTTTGTATTAGTTGTTTGGGTCACACCCCCCAATGTTCAAGGCTTACTACTGACTTTACATTCGAGATCACCCCGACTTTGCCTCTTGAGGCCCCCAGGTAAATTGAGTTTGAGACCCCTGCTGTAGTCATTTTCTACTCAAAGGATATAAATCTGTCTCAAGGTGAAAACTCTTGTCTATATCTGCAGGATTCTTCCAGAAATAGAAGGACAAAACCCACCAAGGTGAAGCAGTTGTTGTCATATTACTTCCTTCAAGAAAGAATATTTTTACCTAGGCTCAAAGAAAATACAAACTTCCTAGACTTGCTACTTAGGAATTAGGGTTTTTTTGTTTGTTTGTTTGTTTGTTTGTTTGTTTTGTTTTTGGGCCACACCCGGTGGTGCTCAGGGGTTACTCCTGGCTGTCTGCTCAGAAATAGCTCCTGGCAGGCACGGGGGACCATATGGGACACTGGGATTCGAACCAACCACCATTGGTCCTGGATCGGCTGCTTGCAAGGCAAACACCGCTGTGCTATCTCTCCGGGCCCAGGAATTAGGGTTTTTTGATGTCTCTTCACATTTGTGAGACATCCTAGTTGACAGAACATAAAAATAAAGGCTCATATGGTGATGATATCCACCTCACTTGCAACAAGTTATCACTTTCTTTATTTGGGGGGGGGGGTAGGGAGTTGGGTTGCACCCAGTGATGCCCTGGGGTTATTCTTGTATGGCTTGGAGGACCAGATGGGATGCCAGAAATCAAATCTGAATCAGCCACATGCAAAGCTAGTGCTCTACCCACTGTACTATCTCTCTATTCCAACTAGCTACCACTTTCATCTCATCCATTAAGAACAAGGAGAGAAGGATTGGGGGGGTGGTGGAGATGAGCAAGATTATAAAGTGAAAAGAAAAAAAGAGGGATTTATTTTCCCTAAGTACATCCTGTTGTCCAGCTATTGTTCTAGATATCTTAAATAAATCAGTATATTTCACTTCTCAACAGCCTTAAGGGAAATATTACATTCCTTACCTTAGAGAAGGAAATTGAAACATGTGAAAAGCTTAATTAAGCCTTTTCTTCAACAAATAATGGATGAACTCGTATGATAAGGATGATGATTATAGTAACATAAACCACAAAAGTAAGAGACTATAAGAAAAGAACATGGGAACGGTACTGACTACTGAGAAGCATGCAGGAGGCATGAAAATATCATATAATCTTAATGCAGCAATCTTAAAATATCATATAATCTTAATACCATGAACGATTTAAATAAGTGACAAACAGAATTAATGAAATGACCAAGAACAAGAACACTGTAAGAGGAAGAATAGGGGGGCCAGGTAGGTGGCGCTGGAGGTAAGGTGTCTGCCTTGCAAGCGCTAGCCAAGGAAGGACCGCGGTTCGATCCCCCGGCGTCCCATATGGTCCCCCCAAGCCAGGGGCGATTTCTGAGCACATAGCCAGGAGTAACCCCTGAGCGTCAAACGGGTGTGGCCCAAAAACCAAAAAGAAAAAAAAAAAAAAAAAAACAAGAGGAAGAATAGGATGCAGACATCTTTCTTAGGTCAAGCCTTTATTTTTAGGATGATACCATGTTGCTTTGCCTTTGAGCTGACTCCCTAACACTTCTGAATTTTACTGCCACCCTCTCTGCAGTGAGTTCTTAATTCCCATTCAATTATTTTTGACCATACCTGAAGATGCTGAGGTGTTTTTCCTGGTTCTGTACTTAGAAATCACTCCTGATGAACTCAGGTGACCATGTAGAATGGGATACCAGGGACTGAATCTGGGTCAGCCATGTGCAAGACAAGTGCTCTACCCTTTGTAATATCCCTCAAGCTCCCCATTCACTAAACTTTGGATACTAGGGAATACTGACAAAGTTTCCCTAGCAGCTATGATGTCCACTGAGTCTAGGCTAATGAGGAAGAAACAGAACCGAGGATTTCTATCTAGAATTCAGTACTACCCAGACAGCAGGACCCAAGTAACCGGCCCTATGATCAGCGATGGCATATCTCCCTCCTCTCTGTCTTGGTGAGATGCTCAAATGCTCCATGTCAGTACTAAACAACAGTGCAAAGCTCCCCTGTCTGTGGACTCAGGCCCATTTCTCTTCCCTTCCCGTGGATAGGAAGGTTTCTCCAAACTCACCATCTCCCATCTCATCAGAGAAGGGGAGGCTAAAAACGGCTTCATCGATCATCCGGTTGGGAAGGTTGGTATAGAACCTGCCCACGGTGGTTTCCAGGTTACTCAGTTGGTTCAGCACCATCATGCTGCCTTTGATCACCGGCAGGTTCGTCCGGTCTAGGACCCCGTATTTCCCCGAGTTCTGTTCAGCCAGATCTCTCAGAAACGCCAGCTCTTTCAAGCCAGTCACCCCATCTGAAAAAGCAAAGCCAAGGGAGAGAATTGTAAAAGCTCATCGTATTGATATCACTACCAATTCAACTCTAATATAAGCATGCTAGAGGCCTTGCACTGCCCAAAAGGTCTTCACGGAGACAATACTGGCCACAGGGGATGGATACTAGTTCCTGTTTAAGAAACAAAGCTCATGGCCTGGTCTTTCCCTTAAGTAAAAGGGTGAAGGAATTCTTTAAAAGGCAATGATGAAAAACAGATGAGCGAATAAAGGAACTCCATTTTACAAGGAAATCTTCTTCCCTAAAAGTTTAATTATTGCATTTCAATCATTTTTCTGCATTTAATATTTGAAAGCAAAAGAAATGCTTAACAAGCCTGCATTTAATTCAATTTAAGAAATTGTCCAACTTTGAAAAGGCTGGAAGTTTCCCGTTTCACTTCTTACCTCTTGGCCTCTTAAACATTTGCCAAAGTCGCATGTAACAAAAATGGAAAGAACTACGGATTGTATTGAGCGATGCCCCCAAACCCTGTCGCTTTCATGAAGCTCATTGTAATCACAAAGGGTTTCATGCCTGATATTGTTAGGATAATACTGGATTCGATATATTTGATGTCTAGTTTTTACACTTAGTTTCAAAAACGTTGTCAAAGATTTAAGCATACTGGGTTGTATTATTCCACATCTGCAATCTATAGCACAAAAATAAATTTAATAAATCTTTAAAAAAAATTGGGTTTGCTATTGTTGGAACAGAGTCAAAGGGATTAGTAACTGATCCCATATGGGTACCACTGTAAACAAATTCAAATTATTTCAGTCACTACTGAGTTTCTTCCAGTGAGTTGTTAAGAGGGGATTTTGCTTTTGAATTGATCATCAGTTTAAAAGAATTTGAAGAGTATCTTGTGACTTTATCTTTCTTCAATAGAGAAGTGTATATATATATTTCTGTATATTCTGTTTCATTTCACTTCTGACCACACCTGCCAGTGCTTAGGGAATCAATCCTGGCAGTGTTGGCATGATGCCAAGGATTGAACTGGGGTTTGTTACATAAGAGGCAAGTGTCTTGACCAGAGTGGAGTACCCCCACGATCTATGTATTTCTAGTGTTGGAAGTCTATTTCTTTTTCCTTTCCCCCCTTTTTTTTTATTTTGGGGTCCCACCGGCGGCATTCAGCAGTTACTCCTGGCTTTGTGCTCAGAAATTGCTCCTGGCAGGGCCGGAGAGATAGCATGGAGGTAAGGTGTTTGCCTTGCATGCAGGAGGACAGTGGTTCGAAACCCGGCATCCCATATGGTCCCCCGAGCCTTCCAGGAGTAATTTCTGAGCATAGAGCCAGGAGTAACTCCTGAACACTGCCGGGTGTGACCCCCCCCCCAAAAAAAAACAAAACAAAACAAAAAAAGAAAAAAGAAATTGCTCCTGGCAGACATATGGGATGTCAGGGATTGAACCCAGGTTCAATCGCTGTGCTATTGCTCCAGCCCTGGAAGCCTATTTCTAAAGACCTGGAAGAAAAAAATTGAGGATAATTTATTTCTTTTTTTTTTTTTTTTTTTTTTTTTTTTTTTTTTTTTTTTTTTTGGTTTTTGGGCCACACCCGGTGACGCTCAGGGGTTACTCCTGGCTATGCGCTCAGAAGTCGCTCCTGGCTTGGGGGACCATATGGGACGCCGGGGGATCGAACCGCGGTCCGTCTCCTAGGCTACGCAGGTAAGGCTTACCTTACCTCCAGCGCCACCGCCCGGCCCCAGGATAATTTATTTCTTATACACTACATTTTTGTTTGTTTTGGGGCCACACCAGAGGTGCTCAGGTCATACTTCAGTTGGCTCTGTGCTTAGGGTTGGGCTCTGTGAACCGTATGGGGTGCTAGGGATTGAATCCAGGTTGGTCTTGAGCAATGCAAGTACCTTACCTACTATTCTATTATTGCTTATGCTTGGAAATATGCTCCATTTGGGCAACATGAAAGGGTTGTCAGAAGTAGATCACTGTTCCCTTGGTTTGGGAATGGAGATGGTGGGGAAGTTGCAAGTGGGACACTGTGGAGGAAGAGGACCATATGATTTATAACTTGCTTCCCTTGAACAGACAGAGCATAAAAGCAGACCAATTCTTGGCAATAAAGGTTTCCTTGACCTATCATGTACCCCTTGGTAGGTCAACATTTCAAAAAAGAAATGAACAGGAACAGTGTTGAGCCAGAGCAGAGGTGAATGGAGCATTTTGGGTGACTCCATCATAAAAAGAGGCAGACAGCAAGGTCAGTGAGGAGGCAGATAGAAAGATGCTGGGTTGTTCAGCCATGTTAGAAACTACAATTCCCAGAATTCCCTTCTATTATGTTTTCAGGTGAAAGGTAGTCAAAAGGTGCAGCGTAGTTGGATGCTGGAGAGTAGTGGAGGGAAGAGCTGGTAAAAGGCAGACATAGAGACTTTAGAAGGTTTGAGCTTGACCAGAGCTTGAGCTCTGGGGTTATTCCTGGCTCTGCACTCAGAAATCACTCCTGGCATGCTTGGGGGACATATGGGATGCTGGGGGTCAAACAGGATCTATAATGGATTGGCCACATGCAAGGCAAATGCCCTACTGCTGTGCTATCACTCCAACTCCTTAAACTGTTCTTATAGTCTCTTTCCCAAGCTCAACTGTTCTAGTGTTCTCTGTCATTCTACACATTCTGATTTGTACCATCCCCGCTGCCACATCTGACTGACTTTCTGAGGGGAGGGGTGAGCCCTGCAGAGACTTGGGAAATGGCACTGAAGTAGGAACTGTGCTTGAGTAGATGGAAAAAAGGAAAAGAGAAAATGATGACTCCAGGAATGTGAGTAGGTGTCAGGGCCCCTCCCAGATGCCTGCTGAAAAAATGCCCATTGTTGGCATTCATAGAGTGAGGAATCCCTGGCAATGAACATAGAGCTAGGGGGCACACAGAGTAATCACCTCTGAATCCCCTGAACATAGCTTCTAAAACAAAATCAAAAGAACAAAATACACAGGGGCAGAGCAAGTGCATGGTTGGGGGCCAGAGACATAGCCCAGTGGGCAGAGTGCAGGCTTTGATTGCAGGCCTGGTTTTTGAGCCTTACAGCACTGCCTGAAAATAACCCCCTGGGATACAGAGTCAGAGTAGATTCAGCACTCCTGTCCCCCAAAAGGTCCCCAAGACCTAAAGAGATAAAATGGATGAAGCAAAAGTTACTTCTGCACTGTCTTCCTGGGCAGAACTTCAAATCCCATTCAGGACGCCTTCCTGGGGCATATGACACTGAAAGCAATTCCATGTAGCCATCTACTGAGCCATCATCTTCCTGAATGAAAACAGGAACAGAGCTTTATGCAGCTCAAAAACCCTTTCTGCACCGTGGGGGACTGACATCTGCATGCTTCCCTTCTACCTTCCTGCCTCTCCTGAGCAAGAGAAACATCAACATCAGGTCCCAGAGTAACAAGCACCCAAAGACAACACTGCAGGCAATTAGGTGCCCAGAACAAAACTGTCCCTTCTCTGCTCCCATCACGCTCAGTGCTCAGAATCCTGAGCAAAGCAGGTGGGAGATGATGTGTGCCTGCTAAGTATCTGTTTTCACAAGCAGAGGATGAAGAAGAGAATTCACCGAGCACAGCATCTCAATGGGGTGGCATCATGGGCCAGCTAGGCCGTGGAGTCTTTAGCACAGAGCTAAGCCAGACCAGAGAAGAATCCAGACAGAACCCAGGCACTCATTCATTTTTCATTCACCAGGAATAGTGTTGAGAACTTGAAACATATTCATCAGAGTTCACTGCAGTCCTAGGCAGATGGGGTCATTTCTATCTGCCAAATAAAATATAAGTGTCTAATTTGCTCATAGAAGGCCTAGAACTCCGAGTACCACTGAGTGTGACCCCTTCACATCTCATCTGGAATAGGCCCCCCAGATATGAGACCCCAAAGCAAAAACCAACAGAAAATCCCAAATCATATCTGAGTCTTCAAAAATATTCAGGAACTGGGCTGGAGAGATAGCACAGTGGTAGGGCATTTGCCTTAGCACACGGTAGACCCAGAAAGGACAGTGGTTCGATTCCCAGCATCCCATATGGTCCCCCGTACCTGTCAGGAGCACTTTCTGAGAGTAGAGCCAGGAGTAACCCCTGAGTGCTGCTGGGTGTGACCCAAAAATCAAACAAACAAATAAAAAAGATTCAGGAACTGTTCATATAGCAGAAGATTGATACAGAGAAGGAAAATAAAATCAGAGATCATCATGTTGGTTCATAGGCAGCTCTTATATCTCAGGCAGAGCATCTGGCCAGCCAGAAACAAAGGGCTTCACCCCACCTAAGAGGGACTAAATCATAATGGAGGGCACTGCGTAGGGGGGCTACATGCAAAACAATAATTAGGGCTGGAGCAATAGCACAGTGGTTAAGGAGCTTGCCTAGCATATAACTAAACAGTTTAATTCCTGGTACCAAATATGGTCTTTCAAACACCTCCAAGAATGACTCCTGAACAATGCCAGCCAGAAGTGTCAAACAGGGATCTCTCTGTGTCCACAGTAATAAAACAGGATATCCAGTGTCCTGCAGAACCCTGGTTCTGATCTATGCCCACTGCTTCCTTTATATACCACAAACTCCACCCGAAAGAGCATCTGGGCACTTCCCATCCACAGGGGCAAATCTTACAATAAGCCCTAAGACTACTGGAGTCTCAGTGATTCATGGAAGACACAAGATGAAGAACAGGGATAATGTGGCCGTGAAGGCCATGGGCAGAGATTCCTCAGGGACAGGCAAAAGCCCCAGACTGGGTTGGTCACACAGAGAAAAAAATCAGGTCACATGAGTGATTTCCTGCAGTCTCAACCCAGGAGGTGAATTAAAAACCTCAGGCTGCGGCACATCCTAAAAAGATGAAGAATGACTGGAGAGATAGCACAGTGGGGAAGGAACTTGTCTTGCATGCAACCAACCTGGGTTTGATCCCTAGCATCTCATATGAGCCTCTGAGTGTGCCAGAGTGATTCCCCTGAGTGTAGAATTAGGAGTAACTTTTGAGCACTGCCATGTGTGGGCCCTTCCCAGCCCCCCAAAGAAAGACCAAAAAACCACAGATTATGGAGCTGTAGAGAAAGCACAGTGAGGGGCTTGAGCGACAGCACAGCTGGGAGAGCTATTGCCTTGCACGAGGCTGACTTGGGTTTCATCCCTGGCAACCCATATGCCCCACATCCCCAAGTGTACCAGGAGTGATTCCTGAGCACAGAGCCAGGAATAATCCCTGAGCTCTGCTGCCAACACCAGCAACAACAACAAAAGGAAGTGCCATAAACCCACACAAGTGGGGAAGGTGGGAGAGGGAGAAGAAGGCCTGGGATGTTGATGGGAGGGAGGAAAAGATGGCGGAGGATGCTGGGGTTGCCCCTCACAGGCTTATGCTGCTTCTGTTAGCAGCAGAATTGCACACACACACACACACACACACACACACACACACACACACACACACACACACACACACACACACACACCCTACCTACCATTCATAAGAGCGTAGGTGAGGATCATTACAGAGTTGTTCAGAAGGCTGTTTTCTTCATTGATGACACGCAGTGTCGCCTTTTTATCTTCCTCCGGAGATTCCTTTGATGTGATGCCGGCGGACAGGTAAATGATGACCATGTCTGTGTCTGAACAGAAGCACACACGGGGGACATCGTGATGGCTTGGTGCACACTCACCATGTCCCCAGATGAGCCCACTGCCCCCACTCTCCCATCTGAGGCCACCACTTTCTTTTTTTTTTTTCTTTTGGTTTTTGGGCGATGCTCAGGGGTTACTCCTGGCTGTCTGCTCAGAAATAGCTCCTGGCAGGCACGGGGGACCATATGGGACACTGGGTTTCGAACCAACCACCTTTGGTCCTGGATCGGATGCTTGCAAGGCAAACGCCGCTGTGCTATCTCTCTGGGCCCAGGCTGCCACTTTCATTTCCCTCATCCCCCATCTCTGCTCCCAGCATTGAGGGAAACCTAATCATAAAGAAGAAAAAGGGGTCGGCAGCCACCCCAGATAGAAATCCCTCCTGCCTGGGGAAGTTGGGGACTCAGAACTGCATGGACCCTTGGATGGGGGTCTTTACCAAAAATATACATGGGGGGGGCAAGAAGGCTGTAATGATAGAGTGGTCCTTCAAAGCAGTCTGAAAATAAGAGGCATTATTCGCCCTTATGTGAAGTAGTGTCAGATACACATTTTAAAACCATTTATTTTGGTTTTTGGGTCATACCCGGTGGTCAGAAATCACTCCTGGAAGGCTCAGGAGTCCATATGGGATGTCCTGAATTGGCTGCATGCAAGGCAAATGCCCTGCCACTGTGCTATATCTCTGGCCCCCAGATAACACCCCCCCTTTTTTTTTGGTTTTTGGGTCACACTCAGCAGTGCTCAGAAATCACTCCTGGCAGGTTCGGGGGACCATATGGGATGCTGGGATTCAAACCACCGTCCTTCTGCATGCAAGGCAAACACCCTACCTCCATGCTATCTCTCCGGCCCCAAATACACTTTTAATTTGAGGATGGGAGCATTTTTAGTCCATACTAAGTGGTATCTAGGCTTACTCCTGGCTCTGTGCTCAGGGATCACTCCTGCTAGTGCTCAGGGCACACATGTGATGCCAGGGGTCCACCAGCATTGGCCTCACACAAGGCTTAATTATCTTAACTTGTACCCTGTCTCTAGTTTCAGATAAGAGCAAGAAGAACCTAGCACAAGCATCAGGCTGGCTGCAGGGAAATCCCAAATCTGTGGCCTCCAAGTTGTGGGGGTCATGCTTTTCACTTCCTGACCTCTCCATGCCTCAACCTTTGGGCTCTAAAACAAATAGAATAATAGTACTTCCTCCCTAGCATTGCTGAGAGAAATACTTGGTGAATTAAAGAACCAGGGCCTTGTGGTTCGAGAGACAGTACAGCAGGTAGGGCGTTTGCCTTGCGCACTGCTGACCTGGGTTCAATCCTGGTACCCTCTCTGGTCCCTTGATCTCTGAGCAAGAGCCAGGAGTAAGCCATGAGCACTGCCAGGAGTGACCCCAAAACAAAACAAAAGAGTATAAGTCAAAGGAGAATGAAACAGAGAGGACAAAAAAAAAATAACTAAATAAATATAAAAGAAAAGAAAAGGGAGCCGGCGAGGTGGCGCTAGAGGTAAGGTGTCTGCCTTGCAAGCCCTAGCCAAGGAAGGATCGTGGTTCGATCCCCCGGCGTCCCATATGGTCCCCCAAGCCAGGGGCAATTTCTGAGCGCTTAGCCAGGAATAACCCCTGAGCATCAAATGGGTGTGGCCCGAAAAACCAAAAAAAAAAAAAAAAAAAATGTAAAGAAATACCTTAAAAGACACCAAAGAACAGAACACTCTTATAGTTTGGAAGCATCATCTTTGAGAAGTCCAGCAGAAGAGCTAAAAAAAATCCTCATGAGGATCCTTACCACCGAGTTTACTCACATTTTAGTGTTTGTTCTTGGGCCACACAGCTGGCTGTGTTCAGGATTTGGTCCTGGTGTTCTTAGGGCCCAAATGCAGTGCTGGGGATCGAACCTGGGCTGGCCATACCCAAGGGAAAAACACTTAACCTCTGTATTATCTCTCTGGAACCTAAGTGGAATTTTGAGATGACAACAGAGCCGGCCACTAGTTTGACTGAACCTTCACTAGACGCTTTTAACAAAGGCACCCAGATTCCTGACCTCAGACACTTGAATGCTGATAAATAAGATCTTTGGCTACTGAGTGATGGGCAATTTGTTACCTGGCAATGGGTAATAAAGCTAGCTGTCTGAAGGAGTTATCCTAACAACACCAGAAAGCTTTAATGTCTTCATTTCAGATGCTGACACAATCTTTATTCTGCAGAATCAATTAGCTAACATATGTTGCACCAAGTATTATAGTCAAGGCCACTGAACTAAATGATCCTGGATGGGGAGATGGTTCAAAAGGGTCAGAGCATATGCTTTGTATGTAGAAATAAATCCCAGGTGTAATCCCTGGTACTTCATGATCATCTCCACACCACTCAAAGACAGCACTCAGCAAAAAATATTGGAAACTGGGGAAAAAATATAAAAAAAAAAAAATATGGCCAGAGCAATAGCATAGCGATAGGGTGTTTGCCTTGCACATTTCCGATCCAGGACAGACCTTGGTTCGATCCCCAGCATCCCATATGGGCCCCTGAGACAGGAGCGATTTCTGAGCGCATAGCCAGGAGTAACCCCTGAGCATCACAGGGTATGGCCCAAAAAGCAAATAAAATGAATAATAATAAAAAAAAAAAGATTAGAAACTGGAGCTGAAGAGATAGTACTACAGGTAAGACACTTGCCTGGCACATGACTAACCTAGGTTGGATCCTGGGTCCCCATACGGTCCCCATATGGTCCCCTAAATATCACCAGGAGTGATTCTTGAACACAGCAGATTGTAGTCCCAAAACAACCAACCAACCACCACAAAAAAAGATTAGCAACAGCCAGCGCTGGCAGGGAGTTGGGGAGAAAGAAACTTTCATTTATTGTTAGTGGGAATGTTTTGAAGAAAACAGAATGGAGACTACTCAAAAAATTAGAAATGACCTTCCATATAACAGGGCAATTCTCCTCCTTTGGCATCTATTCCAAGGGCCTAAAAACTTGTCTTTGAAAAGGCTTTTGTGCTTCCATGTTCACTGCAGTACTATTCACAATAGCCAAGCTCTGGAAACAACTCAAGTGGCCAAGAACAAAAGAGGGGCTGAAGAAACTATGATCTCTTTAACAGGGGAATACTACTTGGCTATAAGAAAAATTGAGACCCTGCAATTTGCTACTGGAGAGAACTAAAGGACTTCATGCTGAGTGAAGTTATTTGGAAGGAGAGGGACAAATATGGAATGAGCTCTCTCATAGATGGGACAGAAAGTAACACAGTAAAAGAATACCAAATGGCCAAGGGCCCTGAGAAGTAACTTAGCCAAGGGTGTGGGTGAAAGGTGGCTAAGAGTGGACTTGGAGACACTGGAGGGATGCAGGACATCCTGGTGGTAATTCTGTTTGGAATATTATGTGTCTCAGTGAAAATTGAAAGGGGCAAAATGCCTGGTTACTAGCAATAGGCTCCCTCAGTAGCTGACACAGACAGACAGTTGCTCTGAGCTTAACTTCACTCCTCCAACACCCTTAAGCAAAAGTGAGTCATTAAAACAAACAAACAAACAAAAAAACCTAAGGTCAGGGGCGGAGAGATAGCACAGCAGTAGGGTGTTTGCCTTGTACACAGCCAATCCAGGACAGGTAGTGATTCGAACCTCGGCAACATATGGTCCCCCGAGCCTACCAGGAGTGATTTCTGAGTGCAGAGCCAGGAGTAACCCCTGAATGGCACAGAGTGTGATCCAAAATCAAAAATAATAGTGAGTCAATTTTTTTGTTTTGTTTTGGGGCCACACCTGATGCTGCTCAGGGGTTACTCCTGGCTATGCACTCAGAAATCGCTCCTGGCTTGGGGGGCCATATGGGAAGCGAGGGGAGTGAGCTGTGCTCCATCCTAGGTCAGATACATGCAAAGCCACTGCTCTGGCCCTGGTGAGTCATTTTTATTCTTCTATATCAGAATTGTCAAATATGGTCTAATTGAATGAACTCGTTTATTTGGGGCCCCCCAGCAGTGCTCTGAAGTCAGTGAGGGGCTGTCCTGGAGATATGAGGCCCTGCAGTGTGGGAACTCAAGCCCAGTGGTGCTGGAAGTGGCCTGGGCTACAAGTCAGGGCTGTGTGTGTCCCAGATTCACCCTAAATCCCCAGTGAGCTTCCCAGTCCTTGAGTTACAAAATTAAATCAGGGTGTCTCGGTAGCATGTGAAGGACCATGTCCATCTAAGTGACAGCTGGAAAAAAGATAGAAGGATCGAGGTCAGGCTGACAATTAACTTCCCTCTTCCCCAGGAATCGAGTGAACTATGTTCTAACTACTAAAGAAATAGGAAAGCTAGCAACCAGGAGGAAAGAAGAAAAGCTGGAGACTGAGAACCTTTGTCGGGAAAACATACAAAAACCCAGGAAGACTAGGCATGAGAAGCCCATGAAGATGACACACAACAATATCATCATAAGTTCAAAAATTCCTCCAGACATATCCGTGGGAGCGACTTAAACACCATCTTCGAACCAACAGCCAATTTGCCTTCCATGAATGCACTTACTCGCTTGAAATTTGGTACTGTTGCTGGTGCTTCGAATGAGCTGAAAGGCCTTTTGGAAGCCCACTGCATGCTGGGTGGGGCTGTCCAGGGACTTGATGCTGCCCACGAAGGCGGACATCTTCCTCTTGGTCTCACTGGTGGCAGGGGACAGGAAGGTCTTGTAGCATTGGTCTAGGGAGCAGGTCCGTACGGTGTCTGCCACGGCCAGCACGGAGATCTGGAGGGGCAGAACAGGAAACATGTCACCCTACAAGGTCAATACGAAGTTCTGGTGGAGGAAATGCATTCTCTGCATGCCAGAGTTTGGGGCCTGACACTGTCGTCTTCTGAGCACTTTGAAATGTTTTCTTCCCCCACCCAAAAGTTTATAAATATATATATCATCAGATATTTGTCAGTTGTTTTTTGTTCTTTTCTTTTTTTTAATGGCCACACCAGGCTGTGCTGAAGGGACCATAGTGGGATATGCCTTATGACTGAACTCAAGTTGGCCTTCCCCACAGTACTTATCAGTTTGGCCTTTGTCACATATCTGGAAGAGTGCAAGAAGTAAAGACCTAGAGAATAATAGTAAATGCCCAGAGGCATAAATCTCTATAATCTCTATCAAGTATGAAAATGCACAGTTTAAAAGATTGGCAAGAAAGAGGAACCGTAGAATTTAATTCTTGGTCCCCAAGGGAACTTGGTAGTAAATAAAACAGCAAATAAAGTATTTGATGCATCTTAGCCAAGACTCAGCATGGGAGTTTCCGGTTGGAGAGGGAAGGAGAGGAAAGGGCAGAGTTGTTGTGTGTGTGTTTGTGTGTGTGTGTGTGTGTGAGGTGTGTGTGTGTGTGTGTGTGTTAAGGACTGGATCTATTATGTAAAAATCTTTGGGGTTGGAAAAGTCAAAAATGAACAAACAGAAAATACTCCTCCCTGTGGCCTAAGCAAATAGAAGACTGTTAGCTATGAACCTAACCTGTCTATGAGGGGGTCCCCAAGACTAGGAACCCTCATGGCCTTCTGCATAGCCCTAACCCCTCAGCAATCTGTAAAGAGCAGCTGAGATAGTAAGCCCTGAACTCTGCCCCATTCACCTGCCAATGTGACCTCCAATGTAAATGTTTCCTTGAACCTGAAGCCTAAGCAAGCACCATCAGGGGAAGGGATGTGGGACCTGGTGTGGTGGGACTGGTTTGAAAAGAGCTTTGCAACAAGAGTTGGCAGTTGCTTCTACAATTACTCAAGTAAAACCAGAGTCAACTCCCCAAAGCCATTTTAAAGATGCCCCGAAAACCATCTCTGATAAACACTGTGTCTTCACTCAGAAGCAAGCAACGAACCCACAGTGGTCACCTTATCATGCTCGTCAATGGCGCTGAGGATGACCTGGGCTGCGTCCTTGGCGATCTGCAGTTGGGTTTCAGTGACGGAAGCTCCATGGTCCAAGATGACCACAATATGCTTGGATTGGGGCCGGACTGTTGAGACGTAGATGGGTCTAGGAGGAGGACAAGCATGGGAGCACCATCAGACACAATGGAGATGCTGACCTGAAACTCCAGACATAAGCAAACAGAGCCATGGTGGGGAATGGCAACCTTAGCTTCTGTTTGTTTTCGTTGATTTGGTGCCACATCTGCAATACTTAAGGGTAATTCCTGTTCTGCACTCAGGTATTGTTGCAAGTCAGCCCTTGAAGAGGTTGACTGACGAGGGATGGAGGATGAGGTCTTTCCCCTCCAGCTCGGAGCATGCGTCTGCCACCCTGTCTAGCCGATGGTTCTGAGGTGAAACGGTGGGTAAACAGCTCGCAGACAGTCAGGCTTGTGGAAATATTAGCTTTATTCGGTGGACAAGACTGAAGTCCAAAGACTCAGCATAAGTTCCAGCCAAAAGCCTCTGGCCTTCCACACACCCTTGTTTTTATCCCCCAGAATCAGGTACCACTCAATGGTGGGATCAGATACCACCCAATGGTGGAAGCAGAATCAGGTACCACCCTAGGGTGGGGGCAGAATGCCAGGTCACACCCTGGGGTAGGGCACAATCACCTATCAGGGTAGGGTTAGTAACAAGGTATTACTCCTGACGGTGCTCCAAGGACATATGAGATGCCTAGCATTGAGCCTGGATCAGGCGTGTGCAAGGCAAGTGTCCTCCATGCTGTGCTATTGTCTGGTTCCAACCTCTTGAGTCTAAAGTCAAACCCAGGGGCTGGAGCAATAGTTCAGCGGTAGGGCATTTATCTTGCATGCAGCCAACCCAGGACTAATCCTGGCTCGAACCCTGGTATCCCATATGGTCCACTGAACCTGCCGGGAGCAATTTCTGAGATCAGAGCCAGGAGTAATCCCTGAACAGCATCGTGCGTGTCAAACCCAGGGGTAGCCTTAAGAGCTCAATCCTAGGGCCAGAGAGATAGCACAGTGGTAGGGTGTTGCCTTGCATGAGGCTGATCTGGGAGGGAGCTGGTTTGATTCCCGGCATTTCCTATGCTCCCCCAGCCTGCCAGGGGTGATTTCTGAGCACAGAGCCAGGAGTAGCCCTCTGAGCACTGCTGGGTGTGGCCCAACAACCAATCAATCAATCAATAAAGATTTTTTTTGTTTTTTTGGGGGGGGGCACACCCATTTGATGCTCAGGGGTTACTCCTGGCTAAGTGCTCAGAAATTGCCCCTGGCTTGAGGGGACCATATGGGACACCCGGGGATCGAACTGTGGTCCTTCCTTGGCTAGTGCTTGCAAGGCAGACACCTTACCTCACCGGCCCCAAGATTTTTTTTAAGCGCCTCCTTAGGGAGGTAGGTTTTTCCTGCATAATCAAAAGTCATCCCTCCCCAGTGGCCCATACTAATGCTGGCTCATGGTATCCCTGTACCCGCATTCTACTATAGGAAAGATACTTTGGGGGGCTCTACCATCTGCAAAGGCAGCACCAGAAAGATCTGTGCACAGAGGATCCCACACACAGACAGTGTAGTAGGGCTGGGCTGCAGGTTAACTGCTCTTCTTGTTTCTTTTCTTCTTTTTTTATTTTATTTTATTTTTTGTTTTTGGGGCTACACCCGTTGATGCTCAGGGGTTACTCCTGGGTATGTGCTCAGAAATTGCTCCTGGCTCTAGGGGATGATCTGGGACACTCGGGAATTGAATCCAGGTTTGTCCTGGGTCAGCCACGTGCAAGGCAAATGTCCTACCGCTGAGCTAGTGCTCCAGCCCCTATTTCTATGTATGTTATGTATATTGTATGTATGAATGTATGTATGTATGAATGAAGTAATGTATTTTTGGTTTGGGGCCACACTTGGCGGTGCTCAGGGGTCTATTCTCCTGGCTCTTGCTCTCAGAAATTTGCTTCCTGGCTTGGCTCGGGGAACCATATACATGCCAGGATTACGAACCCACCATCCCTGGACTGGCTGTTGCACAAGGCAAATGCTCTAAGCTGGCTGTGCTATCCCTCGGGCCCCATTTTTTTCTTCTGTTTTAAAAGAGCGTTTGTGTTATGCCAGGTAGTGTCTGTAGGGGCTTAGGTTTTGGCGCTTGGCTCTCTGTGATCAGGGATCATTCCTGATGAGGTTCAGAAGATCATACATGGGTGGAGGGATCCAGAGCAGTGGTGCAAGCGGTAAGGCATCTGCTTTGCCCGTGCTAACCCTTGATGGACCATGGTTCGATCCCCCAGTGTCCCATATGGTCCCCAAAGCCAGAAGCAATTTCTGAACGCGTAGCCAGGAGTAATCCCTGAGTGTCACTGGTATGGACCAAAAACCAAAAACCAAAAACCAAAAAAAAAAAAAAAAAAAAAAAAAAAAAAAGCTCATACTGGTTCTGGGGGTGGGACCCGGTTGCCCATGAGCAAGGCAAGTGCTCTAAGCACTGCACTATTGGCTCTGGCCCCAAGCCAAGCTGCTCTGAATAGCAGCCAGCTTTTGCTTCTCTTCCGAGGGCCCTTTTCCTTCTGTGCTGAAAGCAATTCAAACAGGCTTCCCCCCAACACACACACACACAAACCCCTGCCACTGGGCCCCTTATCTGGGCATTTCAATCCATGCCATCAAATGTGTTCAAGCCTTCAATGGCCACTCTTCGTGCCAGGTTTTTGTTTTGCCAACAAGAAGAAAAAAGGATTGGGTGGGGGGTGGGGGTACATCGGAGAAATGCCCCCATCAATGTGGTCCCCTCCGCTCGTGTGCAGTCTGAGAAGGTCTGTGAGAAGAGGCTTAATGAGGCCCCTCTATTGATGGAGTTTTTTTTCAGGGCTGGAACAAATCAGAGGGAACTAAGAAAGCAAATCAACTCCAGGAGAAAGCTCTCTTTTATGGGCACCCCCCCCCCCCAAACACTTGAGTTTTCTGAGAAATGCTAGATGCCAGCCAGGTCGCAAAAAGGCTTGGGCACAAATTAAGAAATGTGGGCAAAGAACCAAAAAAACACAAAATCTTGGCTAAGTTTGCCCTTCATTGTTCTCAAGCCAAAAGTTCAGCATTCGTGGTAAAGACCACTGTCTTTTCACTCATCAGAACCAGGAGGAAGATAGGATTAAAAAAAAATCAGGAGAGAAGCATTCACAGGAATGAAAGAGGGGACAGAAGAGACTGGAAACTGGTCACCCAATGGTCATAACAAACTACAGATGTGGCAAACTGCAGCACTCAGGGGTTAAATCCTGGCTCTGCACTCAGAAATAGCTCCTGGCAGGCTTGGGGGACCATATAAGATGCCAGGGATCAAACCCGGGTCTGTCCAGGGTTGGATGAGTGCAAGGCAGACACCCTACTGCTGTGCTATTGCTCCGGCTCAAATACCAGACTTTTAAACATGTCATGGAGGTTTTCTGTAAAAGGACACATCTGAGGCTGGAGAGATAGCAGAGGGGATGTAAGAGAATATAGACTTGCATGCAGCTGACCAACCTCAGGTTCAATTCCTGTCAGTGCCTTGAGCCACTGAGCATCAGCAGGGGTCACTCCTGAGCAGAGCCAGGAATAGTCCCTGAGCATCATAGTTGTGGCCCAAGAAACAGAAACAAACAACAAATGTACACACCTTCCTTTTCTGAATTCAACTCAGGTCAATGAAAAGCAGAATATGTGTTTGCCCTGTCACAGGAAATTGTAAAAAAATAAAGGGGGGGGGGGATCGTGGGATGCATACACAGAGGCATTCAAGGTACAATTTAATAGGTGGCCCCCTCACAAGAGCAGAGGAGCCCCTTTTCCTTCCCACAGGGCTCTGATATTCACATCACACTTGGGACTTATGAACTCTTGCAAAGGAATGAGATGAAAGCACACATCTGGAGCCACACAGAAATGGGAAGAGTTGACTATGGAAAGGGGCTGGGCAGACTGGATGGATGGAGGATTAGGTAGATGGAGATGAAGGAGACCTCCCAAGCCTAAGACAACGTAGATGGCTGACTTCTGAAGTGTTGAGTGTTGATTTTCCGATGAAGCATTCCTTCTTTTCTAAATGATTCATTAAAAGCAATAGACAAGAGGTTGGGGAAATAGTACGGGGTTAAAGCAAATGCCCTGGATGCATGTAACCTCTGTTTCATCCCTTAGCAGATCTCCTTACCCTGGTGGTCTCCAGCACTGCAGAACCTGAACACAGTACCCTTGAGACCAACCATTCAGCCCCGCATCCTGCTTGGCCAAGAACCAACCCCAAGCACTGCTTAGGAGACAAAAGAAACCAACAAAAAACAAAACTAAACAAAAAAACAAACCAAAACCCAAAAAAGCCCCATCAACATGTTACCTAATCTGGGGCTGGAGTGATAGCACAGAGGCAGAGCACTTGTCTTGCAAATGGCTGACCTGGTACTGACTCTGGTTCAATTCCTGGCATCCCATATGGTCCCCCAACAGAGCCTGCCAGGAATGATTTCTGAGCACAGAGCCAGGTGTAACCCCTGAGCGCCACCAGGTGTTGCGTGCCCCCAAATCAAAGAAACAAACAAAAAACATGCCACCTAATCTATCTTTTCAGAAGTTAAGAATGAGAGGGGCCATAGATTTAGTACAGTGGGTAGGATACTTGCCTTGCATGTAGCCGACCCTATTTCGATTTCCCAGCATCCCATAAAGTTCCCCAACCATTGCCTAAACTCCTGAGTGCAGAGGCAGGAGTAAACCCTGAGCATTAGAGGGTGTGCCCCCAAAAACAGACAAACAAACAAAAAACAAAAAAGAAGTGAATGAGAGAGGCCAGAGAGATAAAACAGCTGGTTGGGCACTTGTCTTGCATAAAGTCAGCTCGATTCCCAGCATCCCTTATGGTTCACTGAGCTCATCAGGAGTGATTCCTGAATGCAGAGCCAGGAGTAACCCCTGAGCACTGTTGGTGTGACCTACAAATTAAAAAAAAGCAAAAACAAAAAACAAACAAATAAAAAACAGTGAATGAGAATCTGATGGCTCAGGGGTCTGTGGCCTCTTCTGAGGGTGGAGTAAGGTTAGATCCCAGGGCTATAGCCTCTGGTTCTATTTCCAAGAAGCTTAAGTTTTACAGGACAAAATAAAATATTTTACAGGACATTTAGAGGAGTGAATGGAAGAACCCACACAAGTGATTCCAATGTCCAACTAAAAAAAGAGCAAACATAATTTCTTGGAGAGAAAAAAAAAATTGAGATACATTTTAAATTTGGGAAAAAGCAAAATCATGGCATTCATTTGGATTGTCTATCCCTGGCCTCTCCAAATCTATTGCATTAAAAATGGACATCTTGGGGCCCGGAGAGATAGCACAGTGGTGTTTGCCTTGCAAGCAGCCGATCCAGGACCAAAGGTAGTTGGTTCGAATCCTGGTGTCCCATATGGTCCCCCGTGCCTGCCAGGAGCTATTTCTGAGCAGACAGACAGGAGTAACCCCTGAGCACTGCCGGGTGTGGCCCAAAAAAACAAAACAAAAACAAAAAAAAATGGACATCTTGGGGGCCTCAACGATAGCACAATGATAGGGAGTTTGCCTTGCATGTGGCCACCCAGAGACACAAGTGATCCCCGTTTGATCCTCGGCATCCCATATAATCCCCTGAGCCTGCCAGGAGTGATTTCTGAGTACAGAACCTGGAATAACCCATGAGCACTGCCGGGTGTGGCATAAAAATAAAAACAAACAAAAAAGGACATCTTGCATTAAATAAATGCAATACACACATTAAATATTTTACACTCTTGGGATTGGATAGTGAGGACAGAGGTTAAGACTCTTCTTTGCATGAGACTGACTCTTGTCCAATCCCTGGCACTGCTAGATATGACTCCAACCCCTTCAAACAACAAGGAAGCACCCTTAAAACAAACTTTAAAAAGAAACCAGAGCAACGAAGGAAGATGGAGATGCAGCCTTGCTCAAAAACAGTGATGAGAACACGAGCAAGCCTATCACATCTGCATACCTGCTGCGATGCTCATAGCTGCTCTTACACCGGAACTTGTGTGCTGGGAAAACAGTGAAAATTCCTTCTTCTGAGCTGAAATATTGCCACTTAATGCCAGGGTTAGACTTCAGGTTGTCTGCGAGAACTGGAGGGGAGAGAAAGAAAAATTACAGCAACCGTTAAGTGCACACTCACTGGAAGAAAAGTACAGAGCAGACCAGGTTGCAGATGGGCCCCTAAACATTTCCTTTCTGTCCCTTAAAGCAAATAGGCACCAGGAATAAATATCAGAAGGACCATTTCAATTGCGGAAAGCTATTATTCCTCCCTCTGTAGAGGGACACCGCATCCTGGCCATCTCACCTACAGAAAGTTAATTATTTGGTCTTTGCTCACTGGCTGGTCCCCGAATGGCCAGTAATAACCCAATGGATTGGGATCCATTCTCCGGCTCTTCTCCAGACGAAATCTGAACCCTTGACCCTGATTATACAATAACATGGGGAACTGGCCAGCCAGTACTTAAGAGAGTGGAACCCCTTTCAAGCTCAGCTCCTGACAGGAATGATGTGTGAGTTGTGGATGGATGGGGCTCATCTTTATGCTGCTTTACTGCACCCACAAAACAACTAGGCTGAAACCTCCAGGTTGGTCTTGAGCGTCTTTTGTTTCTGACAATTGCTCCACTTGTTTATCCGTAGATAAAACAGTAGAATAAAAAGACTTGGCTTCTCCCCAATTACAGACAAAGAAAGAGGCTCTGGGGAGCTATTGGCACCAGGAGCTGAAGTTTGAACACTGTTTTGGGTTCCAGAGCTGGTTAGTACCTGGCAGCAGGGCAGAGATTCTCTCTCTCTCTCTCTCTCTCTCTCTCTCTCTCTCTCTCTCTCTCTCTCTCTCTCTCTCTCTCTCTCTCTCTCTCTCTCTCTCCTTTCTTTTCTTTCTCTCCCTGTCTGTCTCTTTTCTCTTAGTCTCCTCTCTCTCTCTCTCTCTCTCTCTCTCTCTCTCTCTCTCTCTCTCTCTCTCTCTCTCTCTCTTTCTTTCTCTCCCTATTTGTCTCTGTCCTCCCTGTTTGTCTCTTTTCTCTTAGTCTCCTATCTCTCTCTCGGTGTCTCTCTCCTTTCTTTCTCTCCCTGTTTGTCTCTTTTCTCTCAGTCTTCTAGTCTATCTCTCTCTCCCTCTCCACCCTCGACCCACCCCAGCCTGGCAATAACAAGACCCACAGTCACACACTGCAAGTAAAGCGAGGCCCCATGACCTCATTAAGAGCAACATCTGTAACAATAAACAGGCCACAGCGAGACCATTAAGAGGCGAGCCAATGAGAGCGGGCTTGCTTTAAAAATAAATCAGAGCTCACGCAGAGCTTCATACATTTAATGGCACCACCAAAGATCATTTGGTGCCTCCTGGTCATTCCCCACCCGCGTGGTGTATCCGACAAGGCTCCCCCAAGCCTCCTGCTGAGACCTGCACAGCTTCTGATTAAATCTCACCCATTAGGGGCACTGGCAGTGACTGATGGCTATAATGGTAATGAGGACCCCAGAGTCCAGAAGTAATCTATCTTTATGGGGGTACAAGGAGGGAAGCTCTTCTGAACATGACGCAGAGGTAAAGGGGAACCCTGTTCTCAGTAGGGGTGAAAGGAGGGGGCTTCCTTGTTCATTAGGTATTCCACGCTTCCACCATCACGAATCACTCTGACTTGCAAGCTAACTCCTTTTTTAAAAAGTAATTAATGACAATTTAATTAATAATTAATTAATTTTGATTTGGGGGGATCACACCCAGCGGCAGCGCTCAGGGATTTCTCCTGGCTCTGCTCTCAGAAATATCCTGGCAGGCTAAGGAACCATATGGGATTACAGGATTCGAACCACCCTCTGTCCTGGATCTGCTGCTTGCAAGGCACTCTACCACTGTGCTATCTCTCCAGCTTCTGCAAGCTCACTCCTGCCTCGAATGTTTTGGAAGTGGTCTAGGAAAGGTGCCATCCAGGGATGCTCAGAGAGCATTAAGCTTGGAAGATATCATAGGCTGTCAGCGTTGCAGAAGCCCCGCCCACGCGTGACCACTCCCACCCAGGAGGCAACAAATGGGGGTTTCCTCCTTATCCTATAGAAGGTATCACTTCCTCCCCAGTCTTCACCAGCAGCTCCCAGCTCTGCTCTGTATCTTCTAGTCTGTTATTAATGCTACAGGTTGGTTGGATGGGAGCCCTGGGGTATTGTTGAATATCAAATGGGGATAGTGCTCTGGTGCCTAGAGCATTCACTGTTTGGAGGCCACTCCCTTTCCCCCCCACACCCCGATGAAACTAGAGTGCATTTCTACTTGACAAAAAGGCCCATGCTGAATAGAGTAAGCAAGCAGGCAGCAGATTAAACAGCACTCTGAGTATTTAAGCGGCAGAATAAATACAAAAACATGTTGGTGTTTCTCCAAGTAATTGGCTTTCATTCGTTTATAAATATGTAATGCAAACAACCCGGCTGAAAAGACATCTGAGACAAGGGAATGATCTCACAATGCAAAAACTCAGGACTCAAGAGAGCTTTACTCTATCGAGAAAAAAAAGAAGTTCACTGCTGACCAGCTTCAACAGGCACCCCAGGGCTTGGGCAGACCTGAGGCTCACCACTGACCCCCCTACAAACTCCCTGAACTGGAAAAGGCATAAACAGGAGTGTGAGAGAGCTTAGTCATTGCAGCCCCTGGGACTAGGTAATGCTGTGCACCAAACAGCGGATCTGAGAACATGGAAAGAATTCTTGTATCATGGAGATGTGATGAGGCCCAATCCCTTCTCTATTTGTGCACGGTTAATGGCTTGGAGATGCATTTTTGATGCATGGTGATGTTCTTCCACCATACATTTGTGTGTGTGTAAGCAGGCCATTTGGCCACGAGTCCAAGGCTCTTCTGCACCGTTTTGTTACAGAAGGGAGACACTGAGAGATCAGAGGGCTGGGGAGATGTCCCAAATATTGACAAACTCTCTGACCTTAGGCTTCCTCTTTCTGTACCAATCAAATGCACCATCCTTTTTTTTTGGGGGGGGGTCACACCTGGTGGTGCTCAGGGGTTACTCCTGGCTCTGCACTCAGAAATTGCTCCTGGCAGGCACTGGAGACTATATGGGATGCAGGGATTCGAACCACTGTCTGTCCTGGATCAGCTGCGTGCAAGGCAAACACCCTACGGCTGTACTATCTCTCCAGCCCCTCAAACACATCATCCTAAAATAGAAACCAGGCCCCTCCTGGGTTCCAGCCAGGTAATCCAATGATCTATGTACAGTTGCCAAGCCCAGCTCTGGGCCCTTCCTCTCACCTGGCTTTCCCAGCTGTCCCCCACTGGCCTACACTGTGAGAAATGTTGCTTTCTGCAGGCAGATGCACCAAGGTCTTGGCACAAGGGGGAGACTAAAGCCTAGAATAACATTCTGCCTTGCTGTCGTTGTTACTCTGTTTTGGGGGCCACACCTGGTGGTATTTAGAAGACCATATGTGGTTGCTGGCAACCGAACCTGGGTTGTGTACGTGTAAGGCAAGTGGTTTACTTGTACCATCTCTCTGGCCTCTGTGTTTCCCCCGCGTGCTTTGCAATCTTTGGATTTGGTCTGTAACTTAATCTTCTCAGCACGTCCTTGTCTGGTGAGCATCCACAAAGATTCTCAGCAGCCCAACTTTTTAGCACAGTAAATATGGTGCTCTCCTGCCACTGGTGTGTGTGTGTGTGTGTGTGTGTGTGTGTGCGCGTGTGCACGTTAGGGATGGTAAACAGGGTGTGTCACATTGGCAGCTCACAAGATCACATAGTTCCCTCACCTGGAAAAGTGATAGATTGAATAAGAGTTCCCGAAAGAGCCTTGAAAACCAAAGAGAAATGGAAAAAGGGTGAGGAATGAAGGCCAGCAGGGAGAAAGTATCTTCTCAACCACTAGGAAGTCCCAAGTCCCAAGTCCCAAGGGGTTTGGATCAAATGATTGAGAAGAAACCAAAGTGGGAATACAGGAGGTGCCATCTCTTTCCTTTCTTGTTTGTTATTTTTTTTAATTAAATCACTATGAGATAGAGTTGAAAAGTTGTTGATAGTTGTTTTATGGTCATACAATGTTCCAACACTCGACTTTTCACCAGTGCACATTTCCTACTATCAATTTCCTCAGTTTTCCTCCAGTCATTCCATCCTACCTCCATCTATCTCTTAGCCTATGGCAGACACTTTACTCTTTCCTTCCCTCCTCCCTCCCTCCCTCCCTCCCTCCCTCCCTCCCTCCCTCCCTCCTTCCTTCCTTCCTTCCTCCTCCCTCCCTCCCTCCCTCCCCCCTCCCTCCCTCCCCCTCCCTCCCTCCCTCCTTCCTTCCTTCCTTCCTTCCTTCCTTCCTCCTTCCATCCTCCCTCTCTCCCTCCCTTCCTTCCTTCCTTCCTTCCTTCCTATTTCTTTCCTTCTCTCTCCCTTCATCCCTCCTTCCCTCCCTCCTCCCTCCCTCCCTCCCTCCCTCCTTCCTTCCTTCCTTCCTTCCTTCCTTCCTTCCTTCCTTCCTTCCTTCCTTCCTTCCTTCCTTCCTTCCTTCCTTCCTTCCTATTTCTTTCCTTCTCTCTCCCTTCATCTCTCCCTCCCTTCCTTCCTCCCTCCCTCCCTCTATCCTCCAGGCAACAGACTGACCATGCAGTGCTGGCTTCTAGAGGAGAAAAATCGGGGCCGCTCCTGAGTCTTCCAAACCCACCCAGCATTCCAGCCCTCAAATGTGGGGCTCACAGCAAGCTGATGCTTTCTCTCTTGTACTTCCTCTGTTGACTTAAAGCCAGGCAATCATGCAATACTGCTGGCTGATCCTTCTTCATCCCCAGCTCACGGTGCTGTCAGATAAGCTGCTGAGATGCCTTCCCCCTTCAGGCATTCTTCCCATCAGCTGCATCAGGACTCAAGTGCTTGAAGAGCTGTAAATTTCCTTCCAGCTTCACTATCTGCCCCTGATGAGTTCTTGGATCAGGGTCTGCTCCAGTCTAAACTAACCCATCAAGTTGCCCAATTCCTGGCCGGCCTTGCTTGAATACAAGTTCAAACCACCAGGTAGAGGAGAATGAGATGCTGGGAATTGGGCTGTGAGTTTTGTTTTTCTTTCATCAGAGTAGGAAAGAAAAAAGAAAATGTTTCATCACAGAGAGCTGGATGCCTCTAACCCAAGGAACTGTGGTTGTTTTGATGTCCAGACCAAGAACAGCCAGGCAAGTACACAGACCTGTCTCTTGCCTACAGCTTGCCAAAAGGAAGGGATACAGCCAAGCACACACACACACACACACACACACACACACACACACACACACACACACACACACACACACACACAGACACACACACACACACAGACACACATACACACACACACACACACACACACACACACACACACACTTTTCCCAACTGACCAAAACTTACATGAGAATTCCCTGGAATCCTCTGGGCCACAGCAAACATTTTGGAGGCGAATAAAACATATTATTTTAAATAATATTATATATAACATAATTACATATTATTACATTATTTTGTTATTATTTTAATCTATTTAATAAATATAACATTTAATAAAATATAATGTTTTGTATTAATATACTAAATTAAATATGATATTTAATAAAATAATGTTATATTATTTGTTAATATATTATATTATTTTGCCAACAAAATTTCAGACCTTATGCCCTAATGCAACTTTCTAAGACCTGTTCTTCAGCCTGAGTATCATTTTACCAGGAAATCTGAGAGAGACATTTCTCAAGGGGGCACAGTTTTACTAGGAGGCTTTCCCAAAGTGGGAGGCTTGCTTAGTCATCTGGCCAGGGACAAGGCCCTTGGCTATGACATCTATAAATACAGCAGCCTTCCCTTAAGACACAGGCTGAATTACTATTATTCAGGAAACCAAAGCATATCAAGGTTAATTTTCTCAAGTCTATACTGGTTTGCAAGAACCAAAATATGGAGCTCACAGAGAAGGTATTATTACTATCAGCCTGATAGCTAAGGGTATTCAGAAGAATGAAAGACTTGGGCTAGAATGATGAAATAGCAGGTAGGACATTTGCCTTGAATGCAGCCAACCTGGGTTCAGTCCCCAGTATCCCATATGGCCCCTTGAGCCCACCAGGAATGATTATTGAACACAGAGCCAGGAGTTATCCCTGAGCACCCAAAACAAAAACAAACAAACAAACAAACAAAAGAGAGAAAAATAACTTTAGTTCTGGCGCTAGAATGGGATTCAGGTCCTGGAGTCCATCAGCCCATGGCCTAAGTCATGTAAACAATGAAGAATCCGGGGCCAGAGAGCTAGCACAGCGGTAGGGCGTTTGACTTGCACTCGGCTTACCCAGGAAACTGTAGTTCAATTCCCCTTCATTCCATATGGACCCCCTACCCTGCCAGGGGTGATTTCTGCAGACTGAGCCAGGAGTAATCCCTGAGTGCTGCTGGGTGTGGCCTCAAACAAAAACAAACAAACCAAATAAGCCTAAACAACAGGATTGATTTGAGTAGGATCGATCCACTTCTCTGGTCTATGGTTTCATCTTCAAAATGGAACAGAGGGCCAGAGAAAGGACATGCATGTAGGTGAACCTGATTTGAATCCCCAGCATCATACATGGTCCCCAGTTTATTGAAATTAATGTAATGGGATTGTGAGAGATCTAACTCAGAGGTTCTAAACAGTGCTTGGAGGAGAATCAAGGAAGAGCTCAGGCCTCTGTGTACTCGGTACACAGATGTATTTGCCGTGCACAAGAATGAACTTATGTACATGATCTCAAGAAAATAGATTCGGGTTCAAGAGATAGCACAGTGAATGCTGGGTTGAGTCTTGGCACAACATGATTCCCCAAGCACTGCTGTAATGACCCCAATCTCCCCTGGCACTACAGGGCCTGAGCAGTATTTCAGTCCTGAGCCAAACACCCAGTTGGCAGAGAAATGCTGGTGAGGCCACAATTCTCCCCTCCCTGCAGAAAGTTAACAGTTTTATATGCTATAACACCATAGCTTTTAACACCAAAGCAGCCAGGAAGTTGAGATAATGAGAAATGCCCATTTTGGATATTACCATTCTTGTATTTCCTTTTTTTTTTTTTAAGTGTCACTCAGGCGTTACTCCTGGTTCTGCACTCAAAAATTGCTCATGGCATGGGGCCAGAGTGGTGGTGTGGAGCCGTAAGGCAGATGCCTTACCGATGCTAGCCTAAGAAGGACCACAGTTCAATCCCACAGCATCCCATATGGTCTCCCAAGCAAGGAGCAATTTCTGAGCCTATAGCCAGGAGTAACCCCTGAGCATCACTAGCCCATAAACAAACAAAAAATTGCTCATGGTAGGCTCAGGGGACCATATGGGAACCTGGAAATAGAACTACCATTTGTCCTGGGTTGGCTTGTGCAAGGCAAAAAATGCCCTACCACTGTGCTATCTCTCCAGTCCTCATCCTTCCTTGTATTTCTGATTTTTAGGCTAGATCCAACTTTCCCTGGTATTGCTGTCACTGTATCACAGTCTAAAAGAAAAGACAGAAAAGAGCAATTGCACAGTCATTGCCACTCCCAGAAGGAAGTAACAAAGCTGCTGAAAGGAGAGCCTAGTCCCCCCTTCCAGATCCCCTCACCTCCCCCCACATACCTCCTACAGTAAGGTCCTCAGCGATGGACTTACCCACACCCCTGCCGCCCCGTGAATCTTATTTCTCAACAAAGCAACACGGACAAGATGGAAGTTTGCGACTTCAAATGCTCTTTAAATCAAAGACAATCAAGTCCAGGGCACTTTCCCTTTCCGGGACAAAGACTTTAACTCCCACTCGACTCTCACCTCAATTGCATAACACGGGGAGAGCAAGACAAAAACTTGGACTCTTCAAATAAACTCTCTTTAGGGAACAGGTTACACACTAGAAAATAGCTCAGCGGGAACTTGAAAACGAAAAGAAAAAAAAAGAGAAAGAGAGAGAAAATGAGACATGAGGGATAAAAGCAGGAAAGAGCCTGAGCAAAATAAATAAATAAATAAACATTATGAGCCCCTGATCACATAACACATGCCCTGTCAAACATGAGTCATTTGAGTGGAATTAGGGACAAGGAGTCCCTTTAGAAAAAACGTGATCTGGGGGCCGGAGTGGTAGCACAGCGATAGAGAATTTGACTTGCACACGGCAAACACAGGGTGGACTCTGGTTCGAATCTCGGCATCCCATATGGTCCCCCGCAGCCTCCAAGGAGCAACTTCGGAGCGCAGAGCCAGGAGTAACCCCTAAGAATCACCAGCTGTGACCTCCCCCCCCCCAAAAAAAAAACAACAACAAAAAAGAAAAATGTAATTTGGTGGTGGTGGTAGTGGGATGGCTCTAAGAAAAAGAACATATAAGAGGGTATTGGATGCATATATAGACATATGCCCCAGCTGGGAGAGATGTAGTTAAGAATAGTTTACAATAGGAGGCTGGAGAGATAGCACAGAGGAAGGGCTTTTGCCTTGCAAGTGGCTGACCCAGGATGGATGGTGATTCGAATCCCGGCATCCCATATGGTCCCCTGAGCCTGCCAGGATCGATTTCTCAGCGCAGAGCCAGAAGTAATCCCTGTGCACCGACAGGTGTGACCCAAACATCCCCTACCCCCAAAACATAGTTTACAATAGTTGGGAGTCTATTTGCAAAGAGTCTGAGAGGGGCCATCGGGGCTGGGTTATCAGTTAGGGGCCCATTGATGGATTATATACAGTCTGAGAGTGCCCATGGTTTACAATGTAAATACCAGACATGTGATAGCCTACGGAGACATTAATTCTGCTCTGAAAAGGGGAGCCGGAAAAAGGGTGGGGGCTTTTGAGGTCATCCTTTACCCACCGCCATTCATCTCATCTTACAAAAGACTGCTCAAGGATGTGGACTTTGGGGTGCCCACCACCACCTGATGGAATGCCACGAAACTTCCAATACAAGCACAGCAGCTTTCAAAAGGGGCTTGGACAACCAGCAGGTTGACTGTGCCGAAAACAGCTCAGCTTGGTGGTTGGGGTGGGTGGTTAGTGGGATTCTACATGGAGAGGCAATCTTAGAAACCTTAAAAAAAAAAAAAATATATATATATATATTTTTTTTTTATTTATTTATTTATTTATTTGCTTTTTGGGGGGAGCCACACCCCTTGAAGCTCAGGGGTTACTCCTAGCTATGTGCTCAGAAATCGCTCCTGGCTTGGGGGACATATGGGACGCCAGGGGATAGAACCTCAGTCTATCCTAGGTCAGCCGTGTGCAAAGCAAAAACCCTACCGCTGAGCCACTGCTCCAGCCTCATATATGTATATTTTTAACTGAATCACAATGCTATATAGTTAAAATTTTAATAATGTTGAATTTTGATCATACACTGACCATGTTCAACACCCATCCCTTTACCAGTGCACATTTCCCACCACCAATGTCCCCAGATTCCCTCCCGCACCCCCAGACATGCTTTCTCCATCAACCAAAGTCTTCAATAGCCTCTTCTCAGTCATCTCTCAAATTTTACAACTATTCCCATTCTGAGGAAGGTACGAAAACAGTATTTTTATCAGGACATCCAATTATGTGCACAGCTGACTTCAAGTCTAAAGCCAGTAATGGGTCAGGGCTGAGAATGTCTGCTTTGCAAGTCCATGGTCAAAGGTTCAAATATTGGGTGTCTCCTTATGTGCCTGGCATGATCCTGGCAACTCTGTTCTCTGTGACCCTTGGTGCTTTAAATGATTTGCAGGAGCAATGCAGCTGGTGTGAGCACCATAAAATGGGGTGAGACACGGGCCAATGGGTAGAACTCTTGCTTTGCATGTGACTAACCAGGGTCTGATTACCAGAACCCCATAGGGTCTCTCCGTATTGCCAAGAGTAATCTCTGAACACAGAGTCAAGTCTTGAGCACTTTCAGGTGTGGCCCCCAAACAAACAAACAAAAAAATAGGGAGAGATAAGACTACCTTGGCAAGCACCACAGCTAAAAGGATGTGCCAACATCATGGAACAAAACCCAGAAGTTGTATGATACACAGTGAAACTACAAGGACTACAGGCCAATATGTGAGTTCCAGTAAGCACCACAGCTTAAATATTAAGGAGAAAACACAAACAAAACAGACACAATGTGCCCACCCTTCTCACTGCAACAACATCAATGACAAAAGGAGGCAGGAAAGAGTAAGCAAATACAATTCAATGATAGTACACCATTGTTTTTCTAGTAAATAAAACTGCAGCCACCTAAAATGATGCAGCTAGCTGGTGTTTGATGTCCCTTCCTACAGCCTGGCTTTCTGTCTATGGTCTTCCCAGTCCTCTGAATCACTAACGGGATGTCTCTAAGTTCTGGATACCAAGTCTATCATTGGGAGCATTTACACACACTCCCTGACACTCTTCCTTTAGGCCTGAGAATGATGCTCTGTGGTTCAAAAGCCTCAATCTGGAATCCTGCCTCAACTCTTGTCTAATCAGGGACACAAAAATCATCTTTTCTCGGGCCTATGTTCTCTGCCTTTTCTCCACTGGATCATCCCTTTGGCCATAACCTTGCTCTTAGCTCTAAGTTCTTTCAATTTAATGATACTTCTAATACCACATGACCTTTCAATTTTCCTTTGGTCAAACCTTTACAGTTGATGTGCTTCCTGTATTCAATGTCTCTTCTCCTTTATTTATTATTTTTTGGAAGGAAATGGAGAGGGCTGGATCCCCCTTGAAATGTGAGAGTTACTCTCCCTGCTCTGTGATCAGGAAACTACGTGGTGCCAGGGATTGATCTAGGCTCTGTAAAACAGGTGCTTCTTCAATCCTTGTACTATCTCTCCAGCCCTCTTCTCCTTCCAATTTTCCAAGCTTGATTTAACTTGGGTCAATCTTTTGTACCATTCTATGATCCACCAAATAATTCTTTTTGGAGGGGTTGTGTCACACCCAACGGCGCTCAGGGGTTAGTTCTGGCTCTGCTCTCAGAAATCACTCCTGGCAGGCACAGGGGACCATATGGGATGCCAGGATTCGAACCACTATCCATCCTGGATCAGCTGCTTGCAAGGCAAATGCCATACCATTATGCTATTTCTCCAGCCCCCACCAAATAATTCTTGCAAGGGTCACTAATAAATTGCAAATTCAATTCCTGTGTGGTTTTCGTAGCTTTCACTGTTCTGAGTCTGTCTTTCTCTCCTTCTTGCCACCTTTTCCATGGCTTTGAGGGAAAAATCTCCTCATTTTCCTCCTTCTAGATTGATTCTTTCTCAGATTCCTTTACGGTATCCTCTCCATTTCAGGGACTTCTAGGTTGTAAAGTGCCCCAAATTGCAGTGCCCGGAGTACTTCTCTTTCTTTCTTTTTTTCTTTTTGTTTTTGGCCACACCCATTGACACTCAGGGTTTCTCCTGGCTACGGCTTAGAAATTGCTCCTGGTGGGGCCAGAGAGATAGCATGGAGGTAGGGCATTTGCCTTGCATGTAGAAGGACAGTGGTTTGAATCCCGGCATCCCATATGGTCCCCTGAGCCTGCCAGGAGTGATTTCTGAGCGTAGAGCCAGGATAACCCCTGAGTGCTGCCGGGTGTGACCCAAAAAACAAAAACAAAAACAAAAAAAAAGAAATTGCTCCTGGTGTGGGGGAACCATATGGGAAGCCAGAGGATCGAACCACACCAGGGTATCCATCCTAGATTAGCGCGTATAAGGCAAATGCCTTACCACTTGTGCCACGGCACTGGCCCCGAGTCCTTCTCTTTCTACCCTGCCTGCTTGTAGCAAAATCTTACCTAGTCTTACGATTTAAGTCCTACCTCCAGGATGAAAAGTCATAAAAGCCTCCTGTTGGCCTCTTCCACTCAGAGAGAGCAAACCTAGCTCTATGCTCTTACGTCTGCCACTAGCTCCTAACTAGGGGAATTAGATGTCAGGCCAACAGAATGAAGAGATTCATTCGTCTGCACTCATGGACAGCAAGAAAGCCCTAGAAAGACTCAGATGATCTCCCTAATCTCTCGATGATGGGTTGAGGATTTCCAAGTGGCTGTTTACTGAACTAAGAAAAGCAATACTGGAATTTCAGGAAAGAGAAGTTCAAGAACATTTCAATCAGAAACCCTGAATTTGAAGAACATAACAGGAGATCTTTAAACACATCTTGGGAATAAGCAGCAGAATGACAGAAGTGGAGGAAGGAATCAGCATTCTAGAAACTGCATGAACCCCCCCTGCTCCCCAGCAAAGTACAAGAAAGGAAAAGGAATAAAGAAAAATAAAGGAGGAGGCCCGGAGAGATAGCACAGCGGCATTTGCCTTGCAAGCAGCCGATCCAGGACCAAAGGTGGTTGGTTCGAATCCCGGTGTCCCATATGGTCCCCCATGCCTGCCAGGAGCTATTTCTGAGCAGACAGCCAGGAGTAACCCCTGAGCACCGCCGGGTGTGGCCCAAAAATAAAAAAATAAAAAAATAAAAAAAAAAGAAAAAGAAAGGAGATGGAACAATAGCACAGTGAGTAGGGAGCTTGCCTTGCATGCAGCCAACCTGGATTTGATTATTGGCACCACATATGGTCCCTTGAGCCTGCCAAAAGTGATTCCTGAGTGCAGAGCCAGGGGTTAACCCTAATCAACACAGGGTGTGCCTCCCCCAAAAACAAAAAGAAGGAAAGAAAGAAAAATAAAAGGAAAACCAGAAAAATAAAGAAAACATCAGAGTTCTATGGGACACAGAAGTAAAATAATATTAAAAGTATTGGGCCCCAGGAAGAGTAAAGAAAAATAAGATAGGAAGTTTGGTGATAAAAACGGGTATTAATAAAAATAAGGGGGGGAGGATGGAGAGGAGAGATAACACAGGAGGAGTAGGGTGTTTGCCTTGCATGCAGTCAATTCAGGACAGATGGTGGTTAGAATCCCAGCATCCCATATGGTACCCTGGGCCTGCCAGGAGTGATTTCTGAGTGCAGAACCATGAGTAACCCCTGAGCACTGCCAGCTGTGACCCAACCCTCCCCCTTCCAAATGAGTATTACTCTAAATTTTGCAATCTAAAGATCAACTTAAATCCCAGATCCAGGTGGCTCAAAGATTTCCAATCAAAATAAACCTAGACAGAAAAATGAAGACACACAGTGATGAAAATGGCAAAGGCCGGGCCCGGAGAGATAGCACAGTGGCATTTGCCTTGCAAGCAGCCGATCCAGGACCAAAGGTGGTTGGTTCGAATCCTGGTGTCCCATATGGTCCCCCGTGCCTGCCAGGAGCTATTTCTGAGCAGACAGCCAGGAGTCACCCCTGAGCACCGCCGGGTGTGTCCCAAAAAACAAAAAAAAAAAAAAAAAAAAAAAAAAAAAAAAAAAAGAAAATAAAAAGAAAGAAAACGGCAAAAGCCAAAGACAGAGGTCCTGTCTTGAGGTCAATGAAAACAAACTTTAAAATGACCTAAAAGGGAACACCCATAAAAATCCCAGCAAGGCTGGACAGATAAAGGTTCAAGGCACTTGTGCTTTGCAAAAAAATGTATGCTGGCCCAGATTCAATCCCTGACACTGAATATGGTTTCCTGAATACCACTAGGAATGAACCCTGACCTCAGTAAGGTCAAACCCCTGCCCCATCCCCAAATCACAGTCAATCTCTCTAGCAAAGATTAGAAGGGAATGGGAAGGGCTGGAGAGAAAATCCAGCACGCAGGTCTCATGCCTTGCATGCTGCCAACCGTAGTTCAATCCCAAGTGTCTCCTGAGCACTGCCAGCAGTAATTCCTGAGTATGGAGCCAGGAGTTAACTCTTGAGCACTGTCAGATATGGCCCAAAAGTAAAATAAAATTTAAAAGGGGGTGGAGTGAGAATAGTATAGCCTATTTCATAAACCAAATGCAATAAATGATCAAACAAGATTATTTAATCCAGCCAGGGTTTCCAATTCAAGATTGCAATACACAACTTCACGGACAAACAACACCTGAAGAAATGCTTGGTCTTGAAACTAATGCTGTAAAGTACCCTCAATGGTCTCATAGAAAAGGCTAAAGAAACAAAGATTAATCATAGAAATGTCCACATCCAGACAAAAAAAGAGGGTATTACATTCCTGTGGCTACACAGATGATGCTTGGAGTTTTTCAGGGCTGCACTGGGTGATTTTGGCGTACCATGAAGTGTCTGGGATCTTTCTGGGTCAGCAGTATCCAAGGTCAAAGTTTTAAGCCCTTGTACTATTGCTTGAGCCCTAATGCACTAACAGCCTACAAAGTAAACAAGCATGATAGCCATTTTTAACTAGCACACAATGTGGGACTTCCCAGTATGTGTCTGGAATACACTGAAACCTGAACGTAGTCAGAGATTGTTGTTTCCAAACTGAAGCATCAGACGCGACATCCTGTCTTGTGTTACGGAGCATACTTGAGGGCAGAGGAGTAAATATTACATTTGGGAACCAGAAGATGCTGGTTAGACTTTCCAGCTTTGTGCCCTGGGCCAGCGAAGGAATCTTTCAGAATTCATTTTCCCTGCCTATTCCATGCCCTTCTCTTCTCGGTTATATTATTCATGAAAAATATTTTCACTTTACTTCCTTTCTTAGGAGTAAACCCTACCTGCTTCACCAGCCCTCGTGTTTCTCAAAGCAATTAAAAATAAAAATAAAAAAAAAGACTGAATCTATTAAATATTGGTCTAGACAGTATGTGCCGGGCAAATTTGGTTAAGACCGTTTAGCTGGCAGCTACAGTTTTATTAACCCTAAATAACATAAGCTTATACTTCTTTTTTCTCAGACCTAATAAATGTCCTTGCTTGTGTACATAATTCTCAAAGTCTTCCCCGGGACCAGGGCCAGATAGGATTGAAAGTAGTAAATAGTCTGACCCTCTGGCTTTCCCACTTGGGTCTGGCATGTCTGAAGGAGAAGGGAACTGGGGAAATTGAGTTCTTCCAAGTTGGAGATCGGTTCCTTTATTTCTCCAGCCATCTGGAAAATCTTGGAGGCTGCCTTCGAAGGACTAAGACTGGTATGTGATTTCTAAAGTCCTTCAAAACTCTGAGAGGTAGAGGCTGGAGTGATAGCACGATGGTAGGGCATTTGCCTTGCATGCAGCTGACCCAGGACAGACCTGGGTTTGATCCCTGGCTTCCCATTTGGTCCCCCAAGCCAGGAGTGATTTCTGAATGCATAGCCAGGAGTAACTACTGATTGTCACTGGGTGTGGTCCAAACCCCACTACTCCAAATCTAAGAGGTGGATACTTTCATTTTTGAGGTTACCCAATCAACAAGTGTGCAAAACAAGGGGAAAAGGATGTGAGTTCTGGCCTGGGGCCCCAAGTGAGAAAACAGAGGGGCTCTATAACCTTGGAGCTATAGGCCCCACACAGGAACCCCAAATGTTATTGATGTTGCTGTACACCCAGGAAGGTCAAACCTCAGTCTACCACATGAGGATGTGGTTTATTGGTAGAAAAGTTCCCAAATCATTCTTCAAATAATGCCCCAACAAGAATTAAATACAGGGAGTTCAAATTAAATCCTCCCTCTCCCTAGAGCCACGCAAATGGTCCCTAAAATTACAAATGCAAAGCCCTTCATAAATGAGAAAATGGGGCAAAGAACCCAGTCAAAAGTTGGCATGGGATAAATAGAAAACACTCAGCATGTATCCAATTGATTTTCTTCTCCCTCTTTGGAGCATCAACTTTCCCGCAAGAAGTATCCCATTTTAAGTACAGGAGAGTTTCCTTCAACACTTAAAGAAAACCAGCTAATCCCCTCCTTCACCTTAAGCATGGTAGAATAGAATTCATATTTATAGAACCGAGAAATTACCGACCTGAATTTAAATCTCGTCCTGGATTGAAGGCCCGGCTGTTCACGGTAGTAGAAAGTCGGTCACAGCTAATGGTTCTAGACACGTTGGTATTAAAATTCCCATCGAATCTGAAACAACAGAACAGCATCAGCAACACTCATTGGGTGATTGTTAAATCCAGAAAAACAGAGCAACAGAAACAACAATAAAAAAATGATCACAGGCCATACTGTTCTGAATAGCTCAGGACATAAACATTTAAATTTGACTTGCATTTTATTTTTTTTCTTCTTTTTCTTTTTCTTTAAGGAAGGAAGGAGGAAGGAAGGAAGGGGAGGAAGAAAGGGAAGGAAGGAAGGGAATGAAGGAAGAAAGGAAAGAATGAGAGGAAGGAAGGAAGGAAGGAAGGAAGGAAGGAAGGAAGGAAGGAAGGAAGGAAGGAAGGAAGGAAGGAAGGAAGGAAGGAAGGGGAGGGAGAAAGGAAGGAAGGAAGGAGGAAAGAGAGGGAAGAAAGGAAGGAAGGGGAGGGAGGAAGGAAGAAAGGAAGAAAGAAAGGAAGGAAGAAGGAAGGAGGAAAGAGAGGGAAGGAAGGAAGGAAGGTAGGAAGGAAGGGCATTTTTTTAAACTTTATTTATTTATTTATTTGTTTGTTTGTTGGTTGGTTGGTTGTTGGGCCACACCCAGCAGTGCTCAGGGGTCACTCCTGGCTCTGTGCTCAGAAATCTCTCCTGGCAGGACCATATGCTGAAAATAGAACCTTGATCCATCCTGCGCTGGCTGCACGCAAGGCAAATGCTCTACTGCTGTGCTATCTCTCTGGTGCCTTGACTTGTATTTTAAAGACATATATTTTAAAATCATTCCAGTTTAGTATGACAAAAAGCAACATGTTCATGCAGCAGATTAAAATAGATATTAAAAATAAAAGCCTAAGACTTATTCCCTAATGAATTTTTCAGGTATGGATGACAAAAGCCTACTGAAATAAGACTTGACAAGAGTCAGAACAGGAGCTGGAGAGATACCATGGAGGTAAAGTGTTTGCCTTGCATGCAGAAGGACAGTGGTTCGAATCCTGGCATCCTGTATGGTCCCCCGAGCCTGCCAGGAGTGATTTTTGAGCGTAGAGCCACGAGTAACCCCTGAGTGCTGCCGGGCGTGACCCAAAATCCAAAACCAAAAAAACCCAACCAAACAAACAAACGAAAAAAAAAAAAAAGAGTCAAAACAGAAGTACAAGAGTTCAGATTTGAACTTAGATATTATTCTTTGTGAAAACCAAGAGCTATGAACACACAAGAGCAAAGGAGAATAAATAGCCAGACAGTTGATTAGAAAAACCTACTTTGAGTTCCTCTGACTGACTTTGAAGTGACTGGCTAGTACATCGTCTTTTAGATAGACCTCATTTTTTTTTGTGTTTTGGTGTGTGTGTGTGTGTGTGTGTGTGTGTGTGTGTGTGTGTGTGTGTGTGTGTGTGTATGTGTATGTGTGTGTGTGTATTTTGCCAGGGACAAAAATCAGCACTTCATATACTGGGGGCATCTATTCCACCATTGATTTATGTCTCTATTCCCAGTGCCTCCTTTTTTCCCCCTCCCTCCCTCCTTTTTTTTTTTTTTTTAACCTAAAAAATGAATTACTTTTTCCAGCCCTGAGATAGCCACAGCCAGGGGCAAAAAAATAAAAATAATCTTAAAATCCTAAGGATTGAGAAGTTCAAGATTTTCTTTTTTATTACTCTTGGAAACAATTTTCTTTAAAATACTCAAGGACCAATAATATAAAAATGACATAATCTACAAGATGTGAGAAGAGAGAAGCTCTTTCTTATTTTGTTGTCTTTTGTTTGTTTGAAGGGCACTCTCGACCCAGCTTAATGTTTACTCCTGGCTCTACAAATCAAAAATCTCTCCTGGCGGTGCTTGGGGAGACCGTATGGGATGTAAGGCAAGCTCCCTTACCCATTGTACCCTAGAATAGGTGGGCTCTGACCCCAGAATAGATGCCCTTTCTCTCAGCCTGTTTGCTCAGGCAAGTGAACTATTGACTAAACTAGCAGTGATTGATAAGTAGCATTGTTCTAACCCTTCTGCTAGTATTTGCTCTTTCAATGGACTCCAAAGACCTTGGCTTTATTTACACTACTAACTAGAAGGCGCAGGCTAGATCATATGCCATGAGAGGAAGTTGGGTACATTTTTTAAATCATCTTTTTGACAGCTTGGGGACGATTCTTTTTAGCTCTGTTTATCTACTGAAGTGGGAAGGGCAACCCCACACCCCAGGAGTTCAAGGGGGGGGGTGTCAAGTTCAAAAAGTCAAACTTAGAGACACTTTCTCTATCATATATATCTTATATGTAAAGTTATAGTGGTTTTTAGGTCACACCCAGTGGTGCTCAAGGGTTACTCCTGGCAGGCTTGGGGGATCCTAAGAGATGCCAGGGATTGAACTGGGGTCCATTCAGTTTGCCACGTGCAAGGCAAATGCCCTACTGCTGTGCTATCACTCTGGCCCCTCAATTTTGTTTTTGGGTCAAACCTGGTGACGCTCAGGGGTTACTCCTGGCTATGCACTCAGAAATTGCTCCTAGCTTGGGGGGCCTTATGGGGCGCTGGGGAATCAAACCGCAGTCCTTCCTATGCTAGCACGTGCAAGGCAGATGCCCTACTACTTGTGCCACTGCTCCGGCCCCTGGCCCCTCAAATTTTAATTATTAGAAAATGATTCTTCCAGTATCTATGGAAATCTTTACCCATGTGAATTAGAATGTAATGAAAGGCATTTATCATCTGAGGTACAGATCACAATATAAATTCTAAGCATTGTCAAACTGAATTTATTTGGGGGGATTCTTTGAAGCCTTATGAGTCTACTCAGTAACTAAAATCCCTAGGAGGTGCTGAAAAGATAGTACCATGACTAATGAACTTGTCTTGCATGCAGCCAATCCAGGTTCTATCCCCAGCACTTTAGAATAGAACAGAGCAAGGGGACAGCCTTATATATGTACTTGGAACTGCAAGAACTCAGCTGATTCTGCAAAAGGGCAGTTCTGCATCTGGATCTGTTCCCAGTGGTCTCCAGAGAAGATGCTGCCCCAGAGGCACAGGAGGAGACAAAGATGGCTGTCAATAAATCAAGATCTCACTGTCCCTTTCTTGTTTATTACTCCCACACCTAGGTACAGGAGGAACTTGCTTGCATCCTGCTCTATGGATCCCCATGACAGCTCATCCCTTATATGCTTCTTAAGCAAGAACCAGACAGTATGGCCGGTGATGGTCACAGTCACAGCTTTGCAGTTGTGACAGTCAACAAAGAACTCATCAAGGCATGCTAGTCCTTGTCTCACACCACTTTTGGTTAGATGGTTCAACAGAATTCTCCGAGATGATAAAAATGGCCTATTTTTGTACTGTCCTAGATGGTGACATAATTGAACAGGGTGTTTTCCTGGTCAATCTTATTTTTGATCACAGGTACCACCTGGTCTCCTGAGTACCACTAAGAGCAACCCCTTGAGTACAGAACACCTAGGCACTGCTGGGTGCCCCCCCCATATTATTATCTTAAAATGGTAATGATAATAATACCAATTTGGAACTGGAGAGATAGCTCAAAAGCTGAGTGTATGGGGGGAGGTTGTTCAATCTCTGGCACTGCATGGTTTTCCAAACACTGCTGGGAGCCCCCCAACAAAATTTTAACAAATAATAAAAATAAACAGAGGTATCATACAAATAATGCAGGGTGTAAGGTAAATGGCTTTGCATATGGCCAACCAAAGTTCAATCCCTGGAACTGATCAAAGTTCAATCCCTGGCACTGCTGTACAACGTTCCCAAAACATAGCCATAAGTAAGCCCTGAGCACGGTCATTTGTGGCTCAAACAAACAAACAAACAAAATTAAAAAACCCAAACCAAAAATAATAATAAAAGGGAGTAAAATCAAGAATCATAAAATTATTACTAGAAACATAGGCATCTTGGATACTAAATTACATTATGATCATAAATTAAATGTCTATTTTGGGGTGACTGTTGGCTGCTGTGGTCTCACAAGCATGCTCAGGGATCCCAGAAGCTGCTCCTGGTGATATTTGACCAATGAAGTTCCACTGTTCAAAGTTTGGGCCCAGCAGCAATACTAATGCCAACCACCACTGACCCCCCTACTTTACACCCCAACCCGTGCTCTGACACGTGAGGTTGAGGACTGAACTTGATGCTCTTGTACCTAAGGCATGTGCTTGAGCCCTTAAAGGGTCTTCCCAACTCCCTGAATGATGTTTTCATGGTACAGGTGAGCAAGACAAAATATTAAAATGCAGCTGGAAGCAAGCCAGAGCCAATGTGGTACAAACACACAGTGAGAAATCACCCCCAATCCCAGTTGTAAGAAAACCATGAGTCCCCTAAGTTGTTTTTGTTTTTCCTAAGGAATTCCTGACATGCTGGAATTTAGTGACCACACAGCTGCAGAAGGTGGGGCTGAGGACAAATGGAACCCCCTGCCCTTAGGCTGAGAACATCTGGGATCTGAAATTAGGATCTGGGATCTGAAAAGCTGCTCACACAAAAAAGACAGTTAAGGAGACAGAATGATAATTAGTGCAGTGGGTAGAGTGCTAGCCTTGCATGCCACTGATTCAGGTTTGATCCCCAGCACACCACAGGGTCCCCTCAAGCCACAACCAGGAGTGATTTCTGAGTGCAAAGCCAGGAGTAATCCCTGAGCACCACTGGGTATGCCCCTTCCCCCCAAATTTTAATATTTGTTCAATATAATTATTGCATGTTCTGAAGGCTGCTGATTTTCCTTGAACTTACATAGTCTTCCCTGTTAGGGTGACTCTGGTCCCAGTTACTCCCACCCCTGACCTGCAGTCATGATGAGGGACTGGTGGGGAAAAGTAAGACTTCCAGAAGAACAACGGGACCTAAGGTGGAGAGCCACAAGTCACTAGAAGAACAAAAACCCAGAGATTCTCTCTCACCCTCTCTACTCATGTGCACACAGTAGCCCCATTCGCTCCTGCTCACTGGCCTGCAAACATAGGGTGGCCTCGTGGACACTGAGTTCCTGGCCCCAGAGGAACAGCAGTTGTCTGGCTTAAAAAGAGAAATAGGGGGCCGGAGAGATAGCACAGCGGTAGGTCATTTGCCTTGCTAGTGGCTAATCTAGGACTGACTTGGTTCGAATCCCAGCATCCCATATGGTCCCCCATGCCTGCCAGGAGAGATTTCTGAGTGTAGAGCCAGGACTAACCCCTGAGTGCCGCTGGGTGTGACCACCCGCCCCCCCAAAAGAAAGAAAAATAGATTCAGACACTTAAAGGCCAGAGTGGTGGCGATAGTGGTAAGGCATCTGCTTTGCACAAGAGAGCCTAGGACGGACCACAGTTTGATCTCCAGGCGTCCTATATGGTCCCCCAAGCCAGGAGCGATTTCTGAGCGCATAGCCAGGAGTAACTCCTCGGTGTCACTGGGCGTGGCCAAAAAATAGAAAACAAAACAAACAAAAAAATCAGGCATTTGTGCCTTCTAGAAAACAATCTAGAAAAATCTGCATGCTCTTCATGCTGATCTAGAAACTGAGAAACTCCAGATACTTAGGCTCCAGATACTTTCTAAAAGCATGTCGGGTGCTCTTGTGAGTTCCCCAAAGATTTTCCAATCTTCATATCTACTTCATTTTTGGTTTGTAGAAAAGGCTGGAACTGGTTTAAAGAAAAAATCACAGATTTTTATACAAATTAAGAGGAGAGTTTAACTATAGTTTTAACTATAGATAAAAATAAAGCAATAATAAGAGAACAATTCTATCTGACATTCCTGTGAAAGGAGCTACTGATTGGTTGAGTTCTCTCTTCATTTCCTAAGATAAAACCACAGTATCTGAAATTGAGTTTTCAGAGAAAACCCCCCATTTTTTCCTACCCCCGCTTAAGGGGAAAAAAAACCCAAAACCCCCCCAAAAAACTTCCTCCTAGATTTACTTTCATGAACAACTGATCGAAGCTGCATCCCGAGGGAGAAAATAGGAGTGGGACTCCCACTTTGATCTCTTCCCCATGGAGAAATTCACTCCCAGCTTGGCCTCCAAGATGTTCATTTGATTGACGTTTGCTCTGATGTGCAAACTGCTTTGAACTTCAGACATTTAATTCCCATCAGGCTGCCGTCATTTTTATTCTCCTTCAACAGGATTTACAAGCAGGAGATCAGCAAATGTAGAAGATAAAATAAATTTGCAGCAGCTTTGAATCCGACATCAAAACCGTGTTCAAGTGACTTCCAATTGGATTTCGTTCAGTCTCGGTTCAGTGTAAAATCAACGTGGCCGTGGAGCCCCAGTTTAGAAAGAGAAAGAGAGAAAGGAGAGAGACACCAATAATACCATTTGGGGTTTACTTCGTGCATCCCTTTCTGCAAATTGCCTAAGAAGGTGATTTCGGTGGCAAATCACCGGGAACTCCATGCTTTCCTCAATATTTCCAGCAAAGCCTGCCCAATTTAGCATGCAGAGCACAAAACCCACACCCACCGACAGGGCTCCCAGTGCCATGGCAAAATGTGGTTTATTCTGCACGACCCGGCTTTTTTTTTTTTTTTTTTAAGGGAAGTTTAAAAGCAAATCCCCAGGTGGCTTTCAGAATAGGGAGGTTTCATGAGTTCATAAACAAAGCGGATCAGATGACAGTTAATGAGGAAAGGCATTTTTATTTTCCACTTGTTTGGTGTCTTTTAATCATGGCGAAAGTGCCGAGACAGGTGCAAGAGGTTAAAAACTGCAGAAGAGAAGTTCTTTCTTCTGGAAGCCAACCCTCTTATCTGATCAGAGGCTGGAGGGTGGTGCTAGGAGGCATCTGGGGGTGCTCACAATGTCACACCGGCCTGCATCCCTGACCTTCCCAATTACACCTTGAGAACAGCACAGTTTTCACCAGCAAGCCAAAAGATCAGAATCCTCTTCCTCCTCCTCCTCCTCCTCCTTCTTTTTTATTTTTTGGTTTGGGTCACACCTGGCAGCGCTCAGGGATTACTCTTGACTCTCTGCTCAGAAATCGATCCTTGCAGGTTTGGAGGACCATATGGGATGCTGGGATTCAAACCACCGTCCATACTTGATTGGCTGCTTGCAAGGCAAACGCCCTACCACTGTATTATCTCTCTGGCCCCAGAACCCCCTTTATTAGCCAGAGCCATTCAAGAAGATCTGGCAGGGGCCAGGGTGAGACAATAGGGGTGAGACTCTGGCTTTGCATGCGGTTGACCCCAATCTGATCCCTGAAATTGCATATGGCTCCTCCCTCCCCCCCCCCCCAGCTATGTCAGGAGTGAGTGATCCTAAGTGCAGTCACCAGAAGCAGCACTGGGTACAACATCAAAACAAACAAACAACATCAATAAAATTAATAAAATAGGCCTGGCAGCAGAGAAAGACACACTAATCAGGAGCCAAATTGATGGCTCCGTGATAGGGCATTTGCCTTGCACACAGCTGACCCAGGATGGACCTAGGTTCAATTCCCCCCAGCTTCCCATATGGTTCCCAGAGCCAGAAACGATTTCGACCACATAGCCAGGAGTAACCCCTGAGTGTCACCGGGTATGCCCCCACCCCAAAAAAAGAGACACATGAGAGCCACTAATCTTAGGACGAGCCGTGCACCCCCTGGCTTTCTACAGATATGAGGGGGGCATACAGCACTTCATCTCCATTCAGCTGGGTTCCCACTCTATTCTGGGAAGTGTCTGCTCTCCAAATATTTGAGCAACACCAGTTGAAAAGAATTAAACAAGGGCCCCCTTATCTTCCACTTAACCACCCAGGAGAATAAAGTTAAACAAAGAGAGAGCTAAGATAAAAATCAAACATCTACACGGGCAAATATTTAAACTCTGTTGAAAAGGGCTGTGGGGAGTAAGAAGGAATCACTTCAAAAAGGGACAATCACCTTTATAAAGTAAATGAGACTTCAAGCACCCACAGCCCATCCCACTCTCCACTCCACCTCATGGAAGGGACTTACTCAAACACCTAAATTAATGACCAACCTGAAAAGCTGTCAAAAGAGGCGAAAACTGTTCCCAGAAATGGGGTTTCCTTCCCTCTCTGCAGAGATGGCAGCGATAAGTCACATTCTTTTTATTCTTATCAGTAACAATGATTAAACCTTCAGGCTTCAGCAACTCAGTCCCACCAAAAACCAGCATTGATTCCCACTGTCTTTGAAGGGAGACCTGAGAGTTTTCTGTCCCAATCCAGCTAACTATATTTGGAGGTGTGTGTCTTGGCCACACCCGGTGATGCGCAAAGGTTACTCCTGGCTATGTGTTCAAAAATTGCTCCTGGCTTGGGGGACCATATGGGTCGCCGGGGATTTGAACCCCGGTCCATCCTAGGTCAGCCGTGTTCAAGGTAAACGCCCTACCGTTTACACCCTTCTGCTTGCGCCACCTCTCCGGCCAATCCAGCTAACTAAAAGCCTGTTCCTAACTTAACAGCACTATTCCCTCTTAGTTAGCTCCTGCTCTCATCTGGGCTAACTTTCAAATGGGGTGCTCAACCTTTTGAGGGAAAGAGGGGTTTTCACATGAAACAGTGCTTAGGACCCTCAAAGTGCTGGCAGATGAAGGGGACACACCATTTCATGCAAGGGTTTGGAGGAATGAACTCTGGACTCTCCTGCGCAAAACATGTAACCCAACTTTTTAGCCCTGACCCAAGATAATCTTTCCATTTTATTTCTCTATGAAAGGGGGTTCGACCACACCCAATTGTGAACCAATCAGGGCTCACTCCTAGCTGTGCACCTAGGGATCACTCCTGGTGGGCTCAGAGGACCATTTAGGGTTGGGGGTTGGAAACTGGGTTAGCTGCATGTAAGGCAAAAGCCCTACCCATTGTACTATCTCTCTGGCCCTGGCTCATCTGTTGTTTATTTTTGGGGGTGGGCACAATCCACAGTGCTCAAAAGCTATTTCTGGCTCTGCACTCAGGATTCACTCCTGGTGGTGCTCCATATTGGACCATATGGCATTCCAGGGATCAAACCTGGGTCAGTCACATGCAAGGAAAGAGCTTTAACCACCGTACTATCTATTACTCTGCCCCCTGGCTCATCTATTTTTAATCTACTTTTCGACACAAGCTTGCAAAGCTGCATCTCTAGGGGAATTGGGGGTTATGTGGAGTGTGACGGGACTCCCACTACATGCTACATTCTGCCTCAGTCCTTGTTGGGGCAGAAGGAACAGAGAAAAGAAAATGGAATCTGGGAAAATGACAGAGAAGGCAGGCAGGGGTTGGCTCTGACAGGGTCCCAGGCTTCCTCTGGGCAATTCGTGGCCTTTGCCCGTCCTGCCTTCTGAGCTCTCTTAGGGTCTGGATACCCTTCATGGATTTTGCTTGCTTGCTAGACAGCGAAACCAGAAACAAGAGACCCTTCACCTACGTTTATTCCCAGGGCCAACAAGCCAATGACCCCAGTCTCGCCTTACACAGGACCTGAAGCAGTGGGATGGTGGCAGGTGCCCAACCTCAAAGGCAGTACAAGAATCTCTGAGCTGGGGCCAGAGCAATAACACAGTGGAAAGGGCATTTGCCTTGCAAGTAGCCAACCAGAGACTGACCCAGGTTCAATTCCAGGCATCCCATATGGTACTCCAAGCCTATCATGATAAATTTCTGAGCGTAGAGCCAGGAGTAACCTTGAGCGCCACTCAAAACAAAAAGAGGCTCTGAATGAGCAGGTGGTAAAGGAAAGGGACCCTCCTGCACCAAATCTCCTTGCTCCCCAAGAGAAAACACAGGACACCAGACATGGGACATAGCCCGCCCATGGGTCACCCACAGGAGTTTGTGGCCAGATCTCTTGGCGTGAAGCCCTGAATGCAATGGGGACAGCAGCATGTCAGTGCCCATGGGGCAGCTGGGTCCTTGGCCGGGGTCTTCTGACAGATGCAGACTCTCGAAAAGGGAGTACGTTGTTGTGTTCGGACAGGCACCCTGCCTTTTCCTCCTTCGACTTTTTTGAGCACACCTGGCAGTGGTCTGGGAACCCTGAACTCAGCCCAATAAGCATCCTCCCTAGATGTTAATGTTCCTAGTTTTGGCCCAGTCTGCTAGCAGGGTTCGTTCCGAGGTTTTTATGAAGAAAAACAGAAAACAGCACCAACTTTCCCGCATGCCCCCAGAAGGCAAGAAAGGAAGATTCAGTCTTCTAAAATGGTGTGGACATTCCCTTTGCTTCCTTCCTGCAGTAAATATCATATTAGGAAAACCCAGAAGCAGATTTGTCATCAGGCCCTCTCTGGCCGTGAACAGCCCTAATGATATAAAGAGACACTCAGAACATGTGTGATCACGCGCAGACATGCACACAGGACAAAATACTGCAGGTTCTCATGCAACAGCCCACACAAGGTTCTAAGAAGGAATACACCGTTTCAACATCCTCTCTAACTTCACTGAGAGTCAAGAGATTTTCTCTTTGAGAGACACAGGAAGAACTGGAGAAAGTAGAGCATAGTAGGGCGTTTGCCTTGCACATGGCAGAACTGGGTTTGATTCCTGGCACCCCAGATAGTTCCTCGAAGTCCATCAGGAGTGATCCCTGAGCGCAGAGCCAGGAGTAAATCCTGATCCTGTCAGAAGTGAAGATAGATTGGGTGGGTGGATATAGACATATCCATATGGATATGGATGGATATAGACATAAACCATATATGCATATAAGTCAATGAATATGGACAGGGGCTTAAGAGATATTTGTTTGTGGGGGAAAGGGTTTTGGACCATAACTGGAAGTGCTCAGGGTTTACTCCTGGTGGGCTTGGGACAACATAGGATACCAGGATCTGACTCATATGAGCCGTGTACAAGGCAAACACCGTATCCGCTGCAGAGCTAAGAGTAAGTCCTGAGTACTGCCACATGTGCCCCCCACCCAAAAAAAAAGCCTCTTTGTCTCTTGTTTTCATCTTGTAATTAGCTGATTTCCAACTTAGAAGTAAGGGCCGGGAGGCTCTGAGACAGAAGTGCTAGTTTGGAAATATAAAGCTGCACATCCCATGCCTGCCCAGGGTGAAACACTCAGCCCAATTCCAGTCAATTTTAACTATTGGTGTCAAAAGAGAAAATATTTGTTCTCTAGGGCCTGGAAAGCCCAAGAGGTATGAGCACCTCAAGCAAACAGGCCACGTCTTTATAAGCACCACAATTTTGGAATGTGAGATGTCAGGGATCAAACCCAAGGCAAGTGTTACACAACTGAGCAATACTCCCAGTCTAACCCCAAAATTCAAAAAAAAAAAAAAAAAAAACAGGGGTTGGAGCCATAGTAAAGTGGGTAAGGCTCTTGATCTGCATGTGGCCAACCCCAGGTTTGATCCCTGGCATCCCATATGGTCCCTGAGCACAACCAGGAGTAATGCCTGAGTGCAAGCCAGGAGTAAGCCCTGAGCACCTCTGTGTATGTCCCCCTTTCCCACTAAAGAGTGTGCAAACACTATAACAAACAAAGTATGTGGCCATCACAACAACGACAGCAATGACAGCAAAGGGAAGGGGAAAAATGGGGGGAAAAAATTTGGACTCCATTCTTCAGTCTCCAATACAATCTAGAGGTCGGTGATATTCTGAGGGCCAAAGTGATAACACAGCAGGTAGGCACTTGCTTTGCAGGTAGCCAATCTGACTTTGATCCCTAGAATCCCCTATGGGTCCCCTGAGTCCCATCAGGAGGGATCCCTGATCACAGAGCCAGGAGCAACTTCAAAAAACAGCTAGGCATAGACTCTAAAACAAAACCAAATCATCAAACTGTTAGTGTTATGGTTTCTCTCCTCCTTTCCCCCCAAGGGTTACATTCCAAGTAGCCCTGGACAACTCACTTTTCCTGTAACATCTTTCCTATTTTCCAGCAGTTTTAGGGACGTCCCATGAGGCAGTGAGTTACCTCTTCACTATGATGAATTTTTTACAAGTTTCCTCTAATCTATGACTCCATCTCACCAGGCTCCCGGCTCTCTGCCTGCTGCTGCTTTTCCAGGCTGACCCCTCGTTCCCATGCATCCAGTAGTGCGTGCAGGTTTGATTCAAAGGCCCCTGCTCATGACCAAGGTGTTAGATTCCTCTGAGGACCAGCTGACATTATCTGTCTGGGCTGACAAGCTCGCAAGCCTCTGAAATCTGCTGCCTAATGATTCCTCCTCGTCTAGAGTGAGAAACACCACGTTTTGCATATTCATTGCCCTAAACCTGAACCGGATGGGCTGAAAGGGAAACAAATATTTCTAGGAATTTGGAAAGTTCACAGTTTATCATGACGATGAAATCTAGCTGACAGTAGTGAGTCACCAGCCTGGGTTTCCTCTCAGAAGCGCCCACACTTGGCTCTGTGCTAGAATAAGCATCTTGAAGTCAGATCCCTGCACTGACCCCCATGTCCAGTGCATTGCTGGGTGGTAGGGCAATGTTTGGGGAGCCCCAGGGCCACCATAGAAAGTGCAATGGCTGGCACATCACAGCACGTGGCAACAACAGAGGCAAGGGGAAACCTTAAACTCATATTAGAGCTTTGATCCATGGCCCCAGACACAGATGAAAACAATCATTAAGAAAGAGGAATAAGAGGTGGCGCTAGAGGTAAGGTGTCTGCCTTGCAAGCGCTAGTGTAGGACGGACAGTGGTTTGATCCCCGGGCGTCCCATATGGTCCCCCCAAGCCAGGAGCGATTTCTGAGCACATAGCCAGGAGTAACCCCTGAGCATCAAACGGGTATGCCCCCCCCCCAAAAAAAAGGGAAGGAGGAATAGGGGTCGGAGTTGTGGTGCAAGCGGTAGGACATCTGCCTTACATGTGCTAACCTAAGACGGACTGCGGTTTGATCCCCCAGCGTCCCTTGTGGTCTCCCAAGCCAGGAGCGGTTTCTGAGCACATAGCCAGGAGTAACCCCTGAGCGTCACTGGGTGTGGCCCCAAAAAAAAATAAAAATAAGGAGGAATAAACACAAAGTGGGGGGGTTGTGCAGTGAGGGCAAAGGGGGACCCACTGTGTCACTGATGGCTGGAAAACAATCACTCTTGATAAGAATTGGGTGCTCAAAGGAAGTAAAGTGATATGCATGATATCCCTTTAGTTATAGTATTGCAAACCACAGTGTCTAAAATGAGAAAAGAGGGAGGGAGGAAGGGAGGAAGGGAGAGAGAGAGAGAGAGAGAGAGAGAGAGAGAGAGAGAGAGAGAGAGAGAGAGAGAGAGAGAGAGAGAGAGAGAGAGAGAGAGAAGCAAAGTGTCTGCCATAGAGGCAGGCAGGCAGGGAGAGAGGATGGGGGAAGGCAGGAGGGAAACTGAGGACATTGGTGGTAGAAAATATGTACTAGTGAAGGGTGTTGGAATTGTATGACTGGAATTCAATCATGAACAACTTTGTACCTGTGTATCTCAGGAAGATTCAATTACAAAATTTACTTAATTTAAAAATAAAAAGGATGGGGCTGGCGAGGTGGCGCTAGAGGTAAGGTGTCTGCCTTGCAAGCACTAGCCAAGGAAGGACCGAGGTTCGATCCCCCAGCGTCCCATATGGTCCCCCCAAGCCAGGGGCAATTTCTGAGCACTTAGCCAGGAGTAACCCCTGAGCATCAAAAGGGTGTGGCCCGAAAAACAAAAACAAACAAACAAACAGATGGGCAGGGCATTTGCCTTGCATGTGGCCTACCGGGATTCGGTCCCTGGCACCTCATATGTTCCTGCAAGGTTCCCAGGAGTAATCCCTAAATGCTGCTGGGTGTGGCCTTCCTCCAATAATGAAGTCAAAGTCAGTCATACAAAGTACTTGACTCTGCCCAAAGCTCAAATGTGGAAAGATTTTTGACCCCTCCACCACCAGGTCATTTAAACAAAGACCAAAATGAGGTCTGGCCATGGTCCTGATCCCCTGGGTAAACTGATGGAAGCAAGAAAGCAAGGTTGGCATAGCCAGGTCCATGTATTGAGTGAGATGTGAAAGCATATAGCGAGCCAGCTGTCTAACAGCTGGAATCAGCAGGTCCATGGTTTCAGAACTACTTTCCTCCATGGGAGCCTGGCTCCTCACAATGTCCCACTCCTTGGGCCCATGGCCTGTAAAGGAACCCAGACTGACTTAAATCTTGGGGCGGTGTGGGATTATGGGATTTGTCTGTCTCTATGTCAATCATCTCCCACATGGTCTCTCTCTCTCTTTCTCTCTCTCTCTCTCTCTCTCTGGTTTTTGGGTCACATCTGGCAGTGCTCAGGGGTTACTCCTGGCTCTACACTCAGAAATCACTCCTGGCAGGTTCGGGAGACCATATGGGATGCTGGGATTCGAGCCACCTCCTTCTGCATGCAAGACAAATGCCCTACCTCTATGCCATCTCTCCGGCCCCTTGGTTTCTTATTAAATGTTATTTTATGAATGCAGTGCCTCTGGTAGATCGTGAGACCAGATGGTCCCATCTTCTAGGTGTGACGTTTTTCCGTAGATAAGAGGCAACTACTGAAGAGGAGGCAAGGCTTTTGTTCCTAGAGCTTCTGCATGTGGCTGCTTGCAGGGTGGTCTGTGGACGGGAGTTAGGGTAACATGTTTTTGTTTTGTTTTGTTTTGTTTTGCTTTTTGGGCCACACCCAATGATGCTCAGGGGTTACTCCTGGCTATGCACTCAGAAATCACTCCTGGCTTGGGGGACCATATGGACACTGGGGGATCGAACTAGGTTCGTCCTAGGTTAGTGTGTGCAAGGCAAACACCCGACTGCTTGTGCCATTGTTCCGGCCCCCAACATCAGAATTTTTAAAGTCTTTTCTTTCTTTAAGTGTGTATTTGATTATTTTACAGAGCACTTCTGGTTAAAAACTGTCTTGCTAGTGTTCAAGGTCGGAACCAGAGGGTTTAGAGTTTAGAAAAAGGGGAAATGGTTTATGGGTTGGAGCACGGGTAATGCAGGTGAGAGTATTGGGTTCCATTGCCCACACCTCATGATTGTGACTCTCAAGCACCATCAGATGCAACCCCTCAAGCACCAAAGATGGCTGGATGCAGCCCCCAAGTCTACCATACCCCATCTCATTTCTTTCTTTCTTCCACGTATCATTTATTTATTTATTTATCTTGTTTGTTGGGCCACCTCTGATGGCACTCAGGGGTTACTCCTGATTCTGCACTCAGAAATCACTCCTGGAAGGCTCAGGGGACCATATAGGATGCCGAGAATCGAACCTGGGTGTGTCCCGGATTGGCCACGTTCAAGGCAAACGCCCTACCACTATGCTATCTCTCTGGCCCCTCTTTCATGTATTGAGTATTTGAGGATCTATGATGCACAGGATGATGGAGAGATGGGAGAAGGATGTGCCCTTTTCTCTAGCATCCTTCATCCTCTCTTACAAGCCTCGCCTGTCCTCACAGGCTCCAAATTTCTAACCAAGCCAGCGGCAGCAATGCTCTTTTCACAGTTCCAGATTCGAAGTTTCCTGAATACGGTTCAGACACTTCCCTCCACCCCCAGCAGTTCTCTGGGCCTGATATGCTTCAGCTTCACGGTCCACTCCTGTGCTGCATCTTCCTCAATTTATCTGTCTCCAGACTCCCAGCGATCCAGGTTTGATCCCGGGTTTCTCCTCTGGATCTCTTGACCCCACTACAAAAAATCCTGAGCATAGAGCCAGAAAATCACCCTGGGCACTATTAGGTGTACCCACAAAAAGGAAAAAGAAAGAAGAAAGAAAGAAAGAAAGAAAGAAAGAAAGAAAGAAAGAAAGAAAGAAAGAAAGAAAGAAAGAAAGAAAGAAAGAAAGAAAGAAAGAAAAGAAAGAAAAGAAAGAAAGAAAGAAAGAAAGAAAAGAAAGAAAGAAAGAAAGAAAGAAAGAAAGAAAGAAAGAAAGAAAGAAAGAGAGACAGAGAGAAAGAGAGAAAGAGAGAAAGAGAGAAAGAGAGAGAGAAAGAGAGAGAAAGAGAGAAAGAGAGAAGAGAAAGAGAGAAAGAAAGAAAGAAAGAGAGAGAAAGAAAGAAAGAAAGAAAGAAAGAAAGAAAGAAAGAAAGAAAGAAAGAAAGAAAGAAAGAAAGGAGGGAAGGAGGAAAGAAAGGAAGGAGGGAGGGAGAGGGAGAGAAAGAGAGAGAGGGAGGAAAGAAGAAAGAGAGAGAAGGAAGGAAGGAAGGGGAAGGAAGGAAGGAAGGAAGGAAGGAAGGAAGGAAGGAAGGAAAAAAGAAAGAAGAAAAAGAAAGAAAGAAAGAAAGAAAGAAAGAAAGAAAGAAAGAAAGAAAGAAAGAAAGAAAGAAAGAAAGAAAGAAAGAAAGAAAGAAAATATTTGAATGCTGTGGGCAAAAACTCTAGAGCAGGGGTCTTCAAAACTACCGGCCTGCGGGCCACATATTGTATTTATTCCCATTTTGTTTCTCCACTTCTAAATAAGATATATGCAGTGTGCATAGAAATTTGTTCATAATTTTTGTTTTTACGATAATCTGGCCCTCCAATAGTCTGAAGGACAATGAACTGGCCCCTATTTAAAAAGTTTGAGGACCCCTGCTCTAGAGTCAAAGTACTCCAGAAGGTTTGATTCATTCCAAAACAAGAATAAACCAGAGTGAAGCTGGGTTAAGTGAGACACTGAAAACAAGTTCCTTTCAGATTACTCTTTACTTAGGACTAGAACAATAGCACAGCAGGGAGAGAATTTGTCTTGCAGGCAGTTGACCTGGGTTCAATACAGAGTATCTATATAGTTCCCCCAGACTACTAGGAGTGATTTCTGAGGGCAGAGCAAAGAGCAATCCCTGAGTCCCACCAGGTGTGCCCCCCCAAAAAAAAAACAAAAACAAAAACACAAAAACAGAAAAAACCACCCACAACAAAAACAAACCACCACCACCAATAAAAAACAGCCGAAAGAGAGAGAGGAGAGAGAGAGAAAGAAAAAATAACAGATTACTCTTAACTTATAAGCAAACAACAAAACCATAAAAAATCAACCAAAGTAAAACAAAATCCTAACAGAGAATGTTCATCCTTCAGATTATTAGAACTAACAAGGGTAAAATGACTCAGCCCATCCAGGGCCCTGCCACCTTTAAGATTCCAGAATTTAAGGCAGGAGAGAAAAGCAGAGTGGGAAGGATGCTTGCCTTGCATGCTTGCATGTGACTGACCTGGGTTCAATCCCTGGCATCCCTGAGCACTACCAGCAGGGATTCCTGAGTGCAGAGCCAGGAATAAGTCCTGAGCATCAGTGGATGTGGCCCAAAAACAAAACAAAAGAATTTCAAGAATTTCCTGGTCTTACAAGGGAAGATTCAAAGGCATCAGAAAAAGCCATCTCCATGGCAGCAAACTCTGCGCCCACATAACATCGCCACATTGTGACTTCTCTTTTTTCATAACTCGACTTTTTGTTTTGTCTATTTGTCTTTTTTGTTTGTTTTTGGGCCACACCCGGTGATGCTCAGGGATTACTCCTGGCTTCGGACCCTTGTATGTCTTTTAACTACCCACACTCAGCAGAGCTCAGGCTTACTCTTGGTTCATTTGGGGATCACTTGCAGTAGTGCCGGAAGTGGGGGGGGGGGAGATCAGGGATTTTAATGAATGCCAGGGATCAAGTCAGGCATCGTGCAAGGCAAGCCTTCTCCAATCCCAGAATTGAGAACTTTATCCCAGGTCAGGGTCAAAGATGTGGCTTAAGTGACAGAGCACGGGATAATGCTTTGGATCTGATCCCTAGGACTATATGACTGGGCCCCAATTAAAACAAAGCATGTAGTTTTTAATGGAGAAACATTGATTAAGATGAAAATTTAAATCTAAAAGTAAAAGAGTCATTGGCAAAGTGCTCTATTTATATTTGTTTATTGGATACAATTTAGAATAGATTTTATTGTTTAGCCACCAGCTAAAACTTCTTTTTTTTTTTTTTTTTGTTTTTTGGGTCACACCCGGTAGTGCTCAGGGGTTATTCCTGGCTCCAGGCTCAGAAATTGCTCCTGGCAGGCACGGGGGACCATATGGGACGCCGGGATTCGAACCGATGACCTCCTGCATGAAAGGCAAACGCCTTACCTCCATGCTATCTCTCCGGCCCCGAGCTAAAACTTCTTATACAGCGGTAGGGTGTTTGCCTGGCTGACCAACCCAGGTTCGATCCTTGGCATCCCATATTGTCCCACAAACCTGCCAGGAGTGATTTCTGAGTGCAGAGCCAGGAGTAATAATGCCTGAGCACTGCCAGGCGTGGCCCCTAACAAAAAATAAATAAATAAAATCATTGTGCTGTACTATATATAGGTGTTTCAGCAACACCTGGTTATGCTCAGGGGTTACTCCTGGCTCTGCGCTCAGAAATTGCTCCTGGCTTGGGGGACCACATGTGACGCCAGGGGATTGAACCGTGGTCCTTCCTAGGCTAGTGTGTGCAAGGCAGATGCCTTACCTTTGCGCCACCGCTCCGGCCCTGTACTAATTTTTAAAATATTTGAAAAGCACTCAAGATCAACTGAACATTAGCAACATTTAGAACAAGGTTTCTTAAACTTTTCCTCTATGGTCCCTTTTCACCCAAGAAATTTTTACGGAACCCTCAGTTCATATGTAACTAAAGCAGGTCTACAAAAAAAAAAAAAAAAAAAAAAAATTTAAATGAGAAGTCATGAAGACATGTATTTCTTAGACAGTTTTAGAAGTTATGTGACCCTTGTTGTGATCCAGCTGACCTGGATTCTACCCCCCACCATCTCATATGGACCCTCGAGCACAGAGTCAGGAGTAAGTGAGCGCCACTGGGTGTGTGTCCCCAAAAGTTATGTGACCCCATATTGGGTCACAACTTATATTTCAAGAAGCTAGGGGCTTAACTAGCTTTGAATAAGCACTAGATTTTCAAAAAGTCCTTTTCTGTTGGTTTGGTTTGGGGTCACCCCCTGTTGTGTTCAGAACTTACTACTAGTTCGGCACTCAGGGATCAATCCTGGTGGTACTTGTAGGACCATATTGGGTGTCTGGGATCAATCCCAGGTCAGCCATATGCAAGGCAAGCACCCTACCCATTATGCTATCACTCTAGTCCTTTCGAATATTCTGGAGAGACTGAGATGAGACTGGGAACCCTTTAATCAATACTATAAAGGCACTATTGATCCACACTAGGTCAGAGAGACTCCCTGGGTATAAAGCATGTGTTTTAGAAGATTAGAAAGAGGGGCCCGGAGAGATAGCATAGCGGCGTTTGCCTTGCAAGTAGTCGATCCAGGACCAAAGGTGGTTGGTTCGAATCCCGGTGTCCCATATGGTCCCCCGTGCCTGCCAGGAGCTATTTCTGAGCAGACAGCCAGGAGTAACCCCTGAGCACCGCCGGGCATGGCCCAAAAAAAAAAAAAAAAAAAAGAAGATTAGAAAGAGCACATCCTGTGGTCAGAGTTTAGCAATGATCTTGAGTCCATTTCCCCCCTCCCTTGAGTCCATTTTTGATACACTTCACCCATTATAATAACTATCACCTTCAAAATATTGGCAATATCCAGCTAATATTTTTATTTCAGCTAGTTCAACGCTCCCTCTTGATGATGCTAGGGATAAAACCCAGGCCTCCCACCTGCAAAATATGTGCTTGGCCCACTGAGCAGTCCCTCTCAGTCCACTTTTATTTACCTATGCTTATTTCAGTGAAAAGCTGTTCCTATTATAGCAGACAAAACAGTACCTTTTGGGGCCGGAGAGATAGCATGGAGGTTAAGGCGTTTGCCTTTCATGCAGAAGGTCATCGGTTGAATCCCAGCGTCCCATATGGTCCCCTGTGCCTGCCAGGAGCAATTTCTGAGCATGGAGCCAGGAGTAACCCCTGAGCACTGCCGCGTGTGACCCAAAAACCACAAATAAATAAATAAATAAATAAATAAATAAATAAATAAATAAATAAATAAATAAATAAATAAATAAACAGTACCTTTAACAGAGGATGAATTGAGGACTGGAACACAAGCCTTCGAGGAGTAGGAGTCTTTATTTTAAAAATATAATTCTTATTTAATTAAATTAATTACTTAATTTTATTTTATTTTGATTTTTGGTCACACCTGGTGGCGGTGGTCAGGAATTACTCCTGGCTCTGTGCTCAGAAGTGGCTCCTGGCCAGCTTGAGGGACCATAATGGGATTCCGGGAATCAAACCAGAGTCCTTCTGGGGTTGACCATGTGCAAGGCAAACGTCCTACCACTGTGCTATCTCTCTGGCCCTTTATTTAATTTTAATTTCATTTAACTTTTTTAATTTTTAACCATGAAACACAAAACTAGACAGTTTTTTAATTGAGACCATTGTGAATTACAAGTCTTTCTGGGTTTTTTTTTGTTTGTTTGTTTTTGGATCACACCAGTGGCGCTCAGGGGTTACTCCTGGCTCTATGCTCAAAAATCGCCTCCGGCAGGCTCTGGGGACCATATGGGATGCCAGGATTCAAACCACTATCCTTCTGCATGCAAGGCAAACGCCTTACCGCTGTGGTAACTCTCAGGTCCCACAAGTCTTTCATAGTTGTATTTCAGTTTTATAGTGACAGTGAATTAGGACCATTCTCACTACCAGTGTTCACCTTTCTCCATCAAGTTCCCAGCATGCATCCTACACCTCCACCCTTAGTCTCCTGGTCTACCAGTATAACAGGGCCATTTTGTATTTAGCTTGTGATAGTTTGGGTCTCTTGATTCTATTGTCATTGACTTTGGCTTGGGTATTTAGTTCTGATCATTTTTTTCCACCCAATGCACCTGAGACCACTTGGCCCCTGGGTAGAAAGCTGTTTATAGTTGAATTTTAGTCATACAATATTCCAATACCATCCCCCCCTTCACCAGTATTAATTTTCTTTTCTTTTCTTTAATTTTTTTTTTTGTGTGTGTGTTTTTTTGGGTCACACCCGGCAGTGCTCAGGGGTTACTCCTGGCTCCATCCTCAGAAATTGCTCCTGGCAGGCACGGGGGACCATATGGAACGCTGGGATTCGAACCGATGACCTCCTGCATGAAAGGCAAACGCTTTACCTCCATGCTATCTCTCCAGCCCCCACCAGCATTAATTTTCAGTCACCAATTTTCCCATTTACTATCAGATTCCCTCTGTACCACCTCCATACAGCCTCTATGACAGTCTTCACTCCTTTCCCCCTGAATATTGCCTGGTGTGACCCAAACATCACTCCCACCAAACGGGGGGGGGGGGGGGGAGGGAGGAGGAGAGACAGACAGACAGACAGACAGAGGCAGACTTAAGGGCAGGATCAACACTTTGGGGTTATCCTGCACATCTAAAGGTCGCTAGGGATTCTGTAGTGCACCTGCATGGCCTGTACCTCAGACCCCAACCAGCATCTACTGAGCATCAAAGTTTGCATCAGACCCCTCTCCCCTGATGTATGCATGGTTATGGTGCCATCCATCTCATGTGTCAGTGGAAGCTCTTCTCAGGGGCTTACATCTTTCCTTCAGTGCACTATTAAGCACAGGAACTTTTATGGGTGTGAGTCATTTCCTAAACTCATCCTACTAAGATATTTGGGGCATTTACAAGGTTCTGTCTTCTGAATGGCACAATGCCTTTCTTTACATATTGCCTTCATAAATAAGCTTGACTGAATTTTGCTGTATCCTTGTCCCTACTCACCAATATTTATATTTCTTCTCTTTTTGGGGAACATTTGTTCAGGGTGCTGAAATTATTTTTCTCTAAACATGATCTTTTTCTTCTTTGGTTCAAAACACATCAAACCTGAACTTCATCCTCTTCTGATATGTATTTCCCTCTTTCCCTTCTATTTTTCAATAAACCTTTCTATTTAAAAACAAAGAACAAAAAAAAAAGTCAAATAAAAACCTTCACATCTGTATCCTTACTTTTATATGAGATAAGTTTGCCAAAAACTGATGCTATGTTAATGATCCCAGTTATATTAGTGAGTGATACTAACTAATCTAAAAGAATTACCAACATAGGGCAAGAAAGATAATACAGTGGTAGGGAGTTTGCCTTACACACAACCAACCTGGGATGGACCCAGGTTCGATTCCTGGCATCCCATATGTTCCCTCGAGCCTGCCAGGAGAGATTTCTGAGCACAGAGCCAAACATAACCCCTTAGCACCACCCAAAAACAAAACAAAACAAACAAACCAATAAACCCCTCCCCCAAATTGAAGATACCCTACAGAATGAGACATATGGTCTCCGGAGCCTGCCAGGAGCGATTTCTGAGCACAGAGCCAGAAGTAACCCCTGAGCGCTGCCCAAAAACAAAAACAAAAACAAAAACAAAACAAAACAAAACAAAAAAAAAATAAAAATCCAAATTGAAGATAGCAGAATGGGAGAAAGCACTTCCAAGACCTGATGAGGGGGTTAATATGCAAAATACATATTATATAAAGAATTCATAGTCATTAGTGAAGACATGGCCAATCTGATTCAAGTATTGACAGAGAATCTAAGCAGCCATTTTCCCGAAGATGATGAATGGCTGGCCAAGAGATAAATATAGGTCACAGATGGCCACTAGATAAAGGTTGACAAAAAATAGAAAAGGTATCAAGGAGATGTCTCATCACACTTAAAAAGGATGGCTAATGACAGTGCCAGAGAGATGGAACAGCAGGGAGGGCACTTCTATTTTTATTTTTATTTTTTTGGTTTTTGGGTCACATCCGGCAGTGTTCAGGGTTTACTCCTGGGTCTATGCTCAGAAATCGCTCCTGACAGGCTCAGGGGACCCTATGGGATGCCAGGATTTGAACCGCCATCCTTTTGCATGCAAGACAAATACTCTACCTCCATGCTATCTCTTTGGTCCCAGGGAGGGCACTTCTATTGCAAACAACCAATTCTGGTTCAACTCCCAGCATTTGGTCCTGCCCTCCATGCTCCCTTGCACCTCTAGGAATGGGGCCAGGAGTGGGTGAGGGGCCAAGAGTGGGTGAGGCCAGGAGTAATTCCTGGGTGGGGCATCATTGAGAAAGGAAGGAAGGAAGGAAGGAAGGAAAGAAGGAAGGAAGGAAGGAAGGAAGGAAGGAAGGAAGGAAGGAAGGAAGGAAGGAAGGAAGGAAGGAAGGAAGGAAGGAAGGAAGGAAGGAAGGAAGGAAGGAAGGAAGGAAGGAAGGAAGGAAACTGATACCAATGTCTGGGGAAGATGTGAAGAAAAGACTCAAGCACATTTGAATGTGGAATAGTCACTGCAGAAAACATGATGGAGAATTATCTGAGATTCAGAGGTTATGGAAACACTAGTCCTCTTTAAGGCCCCTTCCCAACCATACAATACCAAATTAATTATGTTAATTAATACTTGAAATTTATGTATTTTCTTTTTGCTTGTTTGTTTTTGGGCCACATCAGGGGTTACACCTGGCTATCCTCTCAGAAATCACTCCTGGATTGGGGGACCATATGGGATGCTGGGGGATCGAACCGAGTTTGGTCCTGGGTCAGCCACATGCAAGGCAAATGCCCTACTGCTGTGACATTGCTTCAATGAGATCTCCACAACAAAAAGGAATCTCCTATGATTAGAGCTAAAATTCTATGTTTTAATAAAATGTTCTGAATAATACTGAAGTAAATATATATGCCAAGACTAATGTTTGTTCAGGGCATTCCTAGTTACCAAGTACTTCCCCCTTTGCTCTCACTGGTTGTTCATATCCTCAAAGTGGGGTCCACATGCAGACAGTCCTTTCCTAGGAAATTACACTTTCCATTGAACCAGGAACTAACTAGGATGTGATGAGCCATTTCCAACTGCAGGGAGAAGAGTAAGTAAAAGAGAAAAGGTGGATGTCCCAAGGCTCTGTATGGTCCACCTCAACTTAGCCCAAGAAAAGATTTACTTCTGGAAGCTCCCAAAAAACAACAAAGTTAGAGATATTCCCTTGAGCCTCAAGAGCATTTACTGCGCAAAGGGGAAGAAACCATTATAATTGTGGGACTACTGAGCCTGCCATGAGTGACTTCTGAGCTCAGAGTCAGGAGTAATCCCTGAGTGTCACCAGATGTGCCCCCCCCCCCCAAAAAAAAAGAATTATAGGACCATTTACATGCACATAAATTAGGTTACTATCCTTTAGTCATTTTATTTTTATTTATTTTTTGGTTTTTGGGCCATACCTGTTTGATGCTCAGGGGTTACTCTTGGCTATGCGCTCAGAAATCACCCCGGCTTGGGGGGACCATATGGGATGCCGGGGGATTGAACCGTGCTCATCCTACGCTAGTGCTTGCAAGGCAGACACCTTACCTCTAGCACCACCTTCCTGGCCCCTTCCTTTAGTCATTCTAAATAGCCTTTCACAATCTGTTTAATATGATTTAAAAAACTGCACACAAAACAAATATTAATACCTGATTAAGGACACATAGCAGCCAAATCAAATTTGAGTTAATTTCTCTGTACCTACCTCTAGAGAAGCATTTATTCCATTACAGTTTTTAGCAACACATAACTGACCTGAAACTTCTCTCCTGTATATAACACTGAGTTCAACAAACAAACAAATGTAAAACCTAACCACATTGATGCCAGTTTGGTTTTAATATCATACTGAAACCACATTTTCCTTTGGTAGTTTTAAAGCTAGAATCTAAAACAAGAACCAGGACTGTCTGTAGCTTTTAGAAAAGACATAAAGCACTCTCTTAAGTTAAGCAAATTACCTAAAATGAGCAAGACTATCAGATTCATAATTTATTCGTTGCACAAGACAAAATATTTTCAATTCTTTAGAATCAGACAACATTTGATACTTCTGGATCTGAACTCAGCCAAAAAAATTTAATTAAATTAAAAGAGCAGAAATTATTTAGGAGTTCCTGGAATTATTTAAGAATGATTTAGGAGTTTCCTAATGATTTAGGAGTTTCCTGGACAGAGAGTGTCTAGTCACATTCTTTCAATGACAGGGCCTTTGTCAAAGATGAAAAGGAGGTACTGAAGGTAGCAAAACTGTTCCCGGCCCAGCAGAGACATATTTGGGAGAGGCAATGCAAAGCAACAGTAGTTCCTGGCAGCAGCCGTAATTGTAGTTTTTGCAACTTACTCCATCATGGACGGTGGGATGGTGCAGCAATCTTGGATGGCAGTGAGGGGAGAGGTCAGGTGAGCTGTGTACGATGCTTCCACCACCTGCTTGTTTCGGTTCACCACGTCCAAGTACCGGTTGAACTTCTCTCGGATTTTTTTGGCTAGCTGTAGGAGGACAGTGAGCACAATCAATCAATCAAAAAAAAAAAAAAAGCCCAAGACAAGTAAACCCCCTGCTGGCCTTTTGCTCAAAAAAATAATGAACGTGCACCCCCAGCCATCTCTATTTAAACTGGGGGTCAAAAAACAGCGCCAAGCCCTTTTCTGTGCTATAGTAGATCAAAGACAAAAACTTCATGGGAGATTCAGCAGCAAAACCTTTTGCACCAGATGACAAGGTATTCGGAATGCCCTGTGTTCAAATCCCTATAGTGCAGGCCCAATCCATCAACCTAGAGGAAAGACACTAAGGTCTCTGGATATTATTGTCAGCCTCTGCACAAGGCACTCGGGAGCAATAATAGTGAATGAGGTCAAACCTCTATTCCAGTGGTTCTGGGTTCATGATGATTTGTGGGAAACCATCCAGAAAGCGGAGCAGACACACAACTTGCCTGTCCACAATTCCAGGGAACACAGCACCTGTGAACAGCGAGTCTCTGGAGTGCCAAGGCCATCAAACAAAAACGACAGCCGAAATCACCACCCTATTTGTTCCACTGCCCTGTTAAGATGCATGAATGAGTCTCCCTTAACTCCAGCGAGCAGGACACTTCATCATCATTTCTTTTCTGTGCGCCACTAACAAGAGCAAATTGATAAGCCGACTGCATTTTCTCTCCATTCTTCTCATCAAATATCACAGCTTAATTACTGATCTCCAAGGGAAAGGGTTGTTTCCCTCCCCCCCCCCCCAACAGAACAGTCCCCAAATGCAATGCTGGATAGAATTAGAGCTAATTGGTTTTGGAGAGCTATTCATTACCAGCACACCAGAGGAAAAGTAATCACCTCCTTGGGGTCAGGCCTCGAACATAATCCAATAGCTCTCAGGAAAAGGACGGGGGCGTGAGTCAGCAGCGTTTGGGAGTTTACAAAAAAGCCATTTCAAAATCTGCTTTGGTGGGGCTGGAGAGATAGCATGGAGGTAAGGCATTTGCCTTTCATGCAGAAGGTCATCAGTTCGAATTCAGATTCCCATATGGTCCCCCATGCCTGCCAAGAGCAATTTCTGAGCATGGAGCCAGGAGTTTCCTCTGAGCACTGCCGGGTGTGACCCAAAAACCACACACTCACAAAAAAAGCAAAACAAAATCTGCTTTGGTACCAGGGACATTCTGGACATGTCCAATTAACGGAGGAATGTCTCAGCCTTGGCCAATGGTGCACAAACTATCACGTTTGTCAAGACTCAGTAAGAGAATAACAGTGCGATATTGAACTGGATGGTTCTAACGTTTTTCAAAGGAGGAATCATATATTGGACAAATGAATAAAATAACCTAAGGGTAGGGGTTATATACCTATAGGCATAGGATATATTGAACAAATGAATGTAATATCTGCAATTTCACTCCCTGAGATATTGTTCTTACTAGTTGTTGTATTTGTTTACTTGTTTGTTTTGTTTTGGAGCCACACCCGGCAGTGCTCAGGGGTTACTCCTGGCTCTGCACTCAGAAGTCACTCCTGGCAGGTTTGAGGACCATATGGGATATCGGGGATTGAACCCGGGTCTGTCTGAGTCAGCCGTGTGCAAGGCAAACACCCTACCACTGGTGCTCAGGGGACCATATGGGATGTCAGGGATCAAACTCAGATTGACTGTGTACAAGGCAAATGTCCTACCCTCTGTACTACCCTCACAAATTCACTTTTTTTTTCTTTTTTTTCTTTTTTTTTGGTTTTTGGTTTTTGGGCCACACCCAGCAGTGCTCAGGGGTTACTCCTGGCTGTCTGCTCAGAAATAGCTCCTGGCAGGCACGGGGGACCATATGGGACACCGGGATTCGAACCAACCACCTTTGGTCCTGATCGGCTGCTTGCAAGGCAAATGCCGCTGTGCTATCTCTCCGGGCCCCACTTCTAATACGGCAATGAAACAGACAACTTTTTCTCCCATACATACAAAAATACTCAAGACACACTCCATGAAATGAAAAACCCAATGCTTGGTTTCACCGGAACACAAGTATTTGTTTATACATTGCCTGTGCTATTTTCACCTAACATGTCTCAAGACAGAAGCATAATCCAGAAATCTCTCTTTGGGAGCTACCAAATGCTTGAGGTTCTGGGGATCGACCCCAGTCTTCTTTCGTGCCAACTAAATATGCACCCAGTCAGCTCTTTGAACCATCTTTCCAACCCTATTCTAGAAAACTCAGGAGTGTCTGCAGATTCTGCAAGTCTCTTAATTGAGAGCTGGGGTTGCTATTCCCTCTACCCAAAATGCTTGGACATTGGGGCCAGAGTGATAGCACAGTGGTAGAACGTTTGCCTTGCATGCAGATGACCTGGGACAGATGCTGGTTCAATCCCCAGCTTCCCATATAGTCCCCCAAGCTTTCCAGGAGTGATTTCTGAGCTCAGAGCCAGGAGTAACCCCTGAACGCTGTTGGGTGTGGCCCCCAAACCAAAATAAACTTTAAAAAAGGCAAAAATAAAACAAAATGCTTGGATCTAGGTGGGCTAATGGCGATGAGAAGCAGCAAGATGACTAAGGGGGACCCATCAAGGCTAGGAGCTAAAACTCACAGTACCAACTTTCCAAGGAATGTGCACTCTCAAGTCCCTGTCTAAGGACCATGGAGAGGCCACAATAAGAATGTGGTCAACTCCAGATGAGCCAATCAGTCATTCATGTCATACCAGCCAGCACTTTGGAGATAGTGAAGAAGTTTCTGGTTCATTCCAGCCCTCAGGGCCTTGCTACTGAAGCTGCAGATTGCAGGTGGCAGAGCTAGCCCATCCCAGACATGCCATGTTTACATGCCTGACCCCCTGACTTTGGAACTGAGATGTAACAGCTCAGTGTTGTTCTGTGAGGGTGGTTTGTAAGGAACTGTGACCCCAACCAGGAAAGGCTGCCTGGCCTCCTAAAAGCAACAAGTCCACACTCAGGAAACAAAGCCATTTTTGATATACAGAATCTATGGCTTGTAGATTGAAATTCTCTGGCAAAGGGATCTCAGGCTTGCATACTGGTTTCCGTGACTTGTGTACAGAACCTGCACCCAAAGGCCAGGTTCTTTACCTTTTGTCATTGTTTTTTTTTGGGGGGGGTCACACCCGGCAGAACCTGGGGAGGGGTTATTCCTGGCTCTGTGCTCAGAAATCACTCCTGGCAAGCTCGGGGGACCATATGAAAGAAACGCCGGGGATCGAACCTGGGTCTGTTCCAGGTTGGCCATATAAAAGGCAAACGCCCTACCACTGTGCTATCACTTCAGCCCTTAGGCTCTTTATTTGTGTCATACTTCTTGGTCAGACATGCCAAGAAACCTTTCACATGGGGTATCCCACCTTGCTTAGTTTAAAAAAAAAAAAGTGTCCAACTTCAGTGCTACTTTTGCTTGGGGCCCTTTCTGTGTTCCTAACAGCTCAGATTAACTAAACTTTTCCCAGAACCTAATAAAACACATCGTCATTTTCTAGGGGGGGGGGCAAACTAAAGCTGAGGAATTGGAGGGGATCCTCCAATTTCTCGCCAAATTTATTTTAACAAATGGGGATCCTCCAATTTCTCTTCAAATTTATTTTAAGAAATGCAGCAAAATTCTTGGCAGAATACTGCAAGCCACATGGTCTTCTTACGTTTGTAAGAGTTAAATTGGGAATGGGGGTGCTAGGGAGACAGCTGGGTGACAGAACATGGCACCTGAAACTGCAAGATCCTCCCAGACTACTCTGTCCTCACCCAGACATGCACCTCTGGTCACTCCAGTATGTGGGAGCAACCCCAACCCCCCAGTGCACTGGGAGGGTATGGTTCTGATATGAAAATAAAAATAAATTTTAAGTTGAAAAGTAAAGCAGGTAAAGCACTAGCCTTGTGTGCAGATGACCCTGGTTTGATCCCTGGCATCCCACTGAGTCTCTGGAGACCATCAAGGATAATCCTTGAGGGCCCGGAGAGATAGCACATCGGCGTTTGCCTTGCAAGCAGCCAATCCAGGACCAAAGGTGGTTGGTTCGAATCCCGGTGTCCCGTATGGTCCCTCGTGCCTGCCGGAAGCTATTTCTGAGCAGTAACCCCTGAGCACCGCCAGGTGTGGCCCAAAAACAAAACAAAAAGAATAATCCCTGAGTACAGAACCAGGAGTAAAGCCTGAACTCAGAAATGGCCTTCCATACAAAAAAAAGTAAAATAAAAAAAGAACTAATTTAAAACATGAATTTACATTTTTGAGGGCCAGGGGGCTGTAATCCTGCTGTGCTCAGGGTTTTCTTCTTTTTTTTTTTTTTTTTTTTTGGTTTTTGGGCCACACCCGGTAACGCTCAGGGGTTACTCCTGGCTATGTGCTCAGAAGTTGCTCCTGGCTTGGGGGACCATATGGGACACCGGGGGGGGGGGGGGGGGGATCGAACCGCGGTCCGTCCTAGGCTAGCGCAGGCAAGGCAGGCACCTTACCTTTAGCGCCACCGCCCGGCAGGGTTTTCTTCTGACTGTGCTCAGAGATCACTCCTAAAAGGACTCGATGGACCACATGGAATGCTGGGAATGGAACCCAGGTCAGCCATATGCAAGGCAAACAAACACCTTATCTCCTGTACTATGGCTACGGTCCCAAAAATGATTTTATTTATTCCTTCCAAATGCCTATGAGAATCCAGTACTGGTGGAAGTTTAGAATTGCTGAGTTCAACCAGCACTCAAAGGAGATGGAAATAAGTGTGAAATGGCACATTCTTTGAGAACATTGTGCCTACTGCATCCTTCCTCCTGCAGTCTGTTAGCAATGCTGTTATCAGCAATCCTGGCTTGGTGGGTTGAATCAGGGTTGGGGGGGTACTGGGGTGCTCGTTAGCTCATCATAACCTAGAAAGAGGGCTGAGCAGACACCCTATCATCCCTTCCATTAGGAAGTATGGTTGAAGAATGGAAAGTGAGGCATGGGGAAAGGAGCTCAAACTCTTCTCTCCTGACCCCAGGGCCTAAGCCTACTCCCCTGTGGCCTTCCAGGAGGAATGTGGGGTGTTTCAGGAGGGCCCCACAACTCTCTCCCTTTTTGGCATTTATTCTCTCCCATGCCTCCAAGCACCCTCTCTCTGGGCTTGGCCAACTCAGTTCAGGCTCGCTGGGCCTGCAGACAAGTGAGTCCTGAATGATAGTTAAACTATAGACTTTCCATGGGGACCCTGACAGAGGAAGGAGAGACTTGGGCTGTTAACTTGTGGGGTTCCTTCTACAGAGGAGTAAAGGCTGAGCTCCAGAGCCACAGGTGAATCCTCAGAGGGACTAAAAACAGTTTTCTCTGCACAAGTCAGCTTTCATCTTTTATCCTTCTTTATCCTTCCCCTGCTTCTCCACCCCCACCCCAGGGGTTCCAGCATGCTGATGAGGCCTGAGCACTAAGACCATCTTGTGATTTTTGGGGTCAATTCTTGGGGGTGAATCAACCTCCAGCCACAGGTCAAACGTTCCATGGCAGTGCGGGTTCCCATGGGAACCAATTCGAATTTGTTATGTCTCCAGGAGGATGTTTCATCAAACATCAAGAGTTCTGGTTGCTTTTCCCTCTCCGTAATTTCCCCCCTAGACTCTGCTGTCATCAGTCTTCCCCAGAGCTCTTTTGGTTTATTTTATGTTTTAAAAACCTCTTACCTCTTAAAACTTTTTCCTCTTTATACTTCAGGAAAAGTAGGAATAGGATGTGGTTCCAAGGTTAGAAAAGGTTGTTTTTATTGTTTTTGTTTTAAAATAACCCTAAAGCACATTTCACTTAGGTCTGTTTCCTAGAACCAAGTGCTGGAAGAGTTTTGAATGTTTAGGAAAGCTTATTTTAAAATGCATAATGATGGACTCGAAGAGATTGTATACAGCGATCCAGGACAGATGGTGGTTCGAATCTGCCATCCCATATGGTCCCCTGAACCTGCCAGGAGCGATTTCTGAGCACAGAGCCAGAAGTAACCCCTGAGCTCCACTGTGTTTGACCCAATAACAACAACAACAACAACAAAATGCATAATGAGCCCAGGAAGGGCATGGACTTCTAGGAAGGTATCTAGGAGGCTGAAGATGCAGAGGAAAATTCCTATTGAATGTAGTAGAGTTCACTTCACAGTGTTGTGAGAAAAAGTTAATAGCTGATTTCCCCCTTTCCTTCAATCCCAGCTTTAGGACTCTTCCCACAAATCGGCAATTTCCTAGCAAATGTCTATTTAAATGTCTGCAAGCACATGAATGTTTGGGAACCATTTTTGGTGCTTAGGAGACCCTATGTGCTTAGGGGGACCCTGAGAAATGTACTATTCTTTCTGACTGTGCAGGGGCTTTTAAAAGAAATATCTTCATGACTGCCAGCAAATGTTTGATCTGTTTTTGTTTTGTTTTGGTTTGGTTTGGTTTTTGGGCCACACCCGGTGATGCTCAGGGGTTACTCCTGGCTATGCGCTCAGAAGTCGCTCCTGGCTTGGGGGACCATATGGGACACCGGGGGATCGAACTTCGGTCCATCCTAGGCTAGCGCTGGCAAGGCAGACACCTTACCTCTAGCGCTACCGTGCCGGCCCCGAATGTTTGATCTGTTTAACAATATTATAAACTTATATACCTGAGATCCAGTAAAAAAAAAAGTCTTTCCAGGTGATAAGGGAATGTGAGTGGAAAAAGTTATAAAAAAAATAAAAAGAGAAAGAGAAGTTCTGGTTCTAAAGAGGCATAAACATTGACTGCAGTTTCAACAAGTTCTTTGACTTCCCTTATTCTCAATTTCCCAGTGAGTAAAATAGGAATAATTGTCCCCTCCGAGTTACTAAAGGTTGATTAAAAAAAAATTGATTCTTTTATTTTGGGGGATAAGGAGGAAAGAGAAGGAGGAGGAGGAGGAGGAGGAGGAAGAGGAGGAGGAGGAGGAGGAGGAGGAGAAGAAGAAGAAGAAGAAGAAGAAGAAGAAGAAGAAGAAGAAGAAGAAGAAGAAGAAGAAGAAGAAGAAGAAGAAGAAGAAGAAGAAGAGAAAGAAGAAGATGATGATGATAATGATGACGACAGGGAGGGAGAAAGAGCTGGAGAGAGAGAAAGAGGGAGGGAGGAGAGAGAGAAGGGTAGAGAGAGAGGGAGAGAGAGATAGAGAGATCACAGACTAGAAAAACGCAGAGCTAGAACCTCCTCTGGCCGCCGAGGCCCTGGGCCAGTGAGGGCACATCCAACAGAGAAGTGGGCAGGGCAGGCAGTGACAGGAGCTGCAGGTGGACCAGGAAAATTTATGTGTAAGGCTGTCTGAACTCTGGGGGAGGAGATCGGAGAAGGTGGGGGCAAACAGGAGAGCAAGCGCCCACATGTTCCGGGAACCAGTTTCCCTCCAGGAGCAACATGCAGGTTTGCTTCCAATGCCTGGGTTCTGGCAGCAGTTTGTCTAAAATGTTCCAAAACGAGACACGGAAACACACACCCATGTCTCCTGAAAGCCAAGGTTATCAACTCAGAGGCTGCCCTGGTTTTTACCCCATTCTGCCCTTAACAATCAGCTCGGAACAGAACAGAAGATTCCAGGCGAGGCTCAGCCCATTTCTGACTGCACTGAAACAGGACTCTGGCATGAAGGGTGCAGAAAGGCCAGAGCAGAAAGGCCAAAAAGAGGGGCTGGAGAGATAGCATGGAGGTACGGTGTTTGCCTTGCATGCAGAAGGACGGTGGTTTGAATCCCGGCATTCCATATGGTTCCCCGAGCCTGCCAGGAGTGATTTCTGAGCGTAGAGTCAGGAGTAACCCCTGTGAGCTGCCGGGTATGACCCAAAAACATAAAACAAACAAACAAACAAAAAAAAACCCCAAAAAAACAAAAACAAAAAAAAGGAAAGGCCAAAAAGACTCCTTTTCCCCCTCCAACCTACCAGAAAGTTGTTTTGTAGGGGGTGAGGGGTGGCACAGCAGTAGGGCATTTGCCTTGCACACACTAACTAAGCTAGGACGAACGGTGGTTCAATCCCCCCGTCCCATATGATCCCCCAAGCCAGGGGCGATTTCTGAGTGCATAGCTAGGAGTAACCCCTGAGCTTCACTGGGCATGGCCCCCAAACCCAACACCCCCCAAAAAAGAAAGTTGTTTTGAGGGTGAATGGGTGGGTGCATAGTGTTGGATGTCCTTAGTTCTGTTTTTTGGGCATCACTCCCAGCAATTCTTGTATTTCTAGGAAACAAGTCCGAGTTGGCTTCATGCAAGATAAAAGTTCTTAAACCCCATCTTCTCCCTCCAGCCCCAACAAAGTTTGTTTAACTTTTAGGAGGACACACCAGTGATTCTTAAGAGTCGCACATGGTGGTATTTGGGGGAGCATGTAGTGCCAAGAGTGGGATCAGGGTCAGATCCAGCAGAATTTTCTGGACAAGGCCTTAACCTTTGTACTCTCTCTCTTTCTAACCTCCATTTTCTACCTCCCTACCCCACTTCTGATTTTATTTTAATTTGGTTTTTGGGCCACACCCATCGGTGCTCAGGGATTACAACTGGTAGAGGCGCTCAGGGGTTACTACTGACTCTGCGCTCAGAAATCTCTCCTAGCTGATTTGGGGGACCATGTGGGATGCCAGAAATTGAACTAAGGTACATCCTGGGTTGTACCCATGCAAGGCAAATGCCCTACTGCTGTGCTATCTCTCTGGCCCCCCACTTCTGATTTTAGAGAGATGTGAAAATAGGATGACACAGCAGAGCAAATAATTTTTCATCTTACATGGGTTTACCAAGGCCATTAACCAAGGAGGGACATAAGCAAGGCAGTACCCTGGATCTATGATCTTGGAAGCTCTCCCAGCACCTGAAGGATGATCAAGCGTGGGAAAGCAAAGTCCCTTCTATCACCATGCAGAGCCCAAACACAGAGGATGGACATCTCCCATTATTTCCCAGTGCCAGGGGATTCAGGCACATGGCTATCACCTAGGGCTGCCAGAGGAATGGGGGTTCACAGGTTGAAAGATTCTGCAAAGTACCAGTTCTACAGGGCTGCTGTTTCACAACTTTCCCACATCCCAAATCTAGAACCAACCTTGCACCTAGGAAGGTCAAAATATGCTTTCTGCCTCCCAGGAACGGAGAGTCAACTGCTGAGATGCCAGCTCATCAGATCACCCAGTCCTATATGAGCCTGGCCTGGGAGAACCTGTAGTGACATTTTCCAGCTAATGTCTGAGTTCAGCAGTGAACAGGCAGTGGACACTAAAAGGGAAGAAGCAAACTGTTCCCCTGAATATGCCCTTACTTCATCAAGGACTTAATACATCCATTTTCGAAGAAGACAGTCAAGACACAATAAGCAAGTTATGGGGCTGGAACGATGGTGCAGCAGTAGGCCATTTGCCTTGCACATGGCTAACCCAGGACAGACCGCGGTTCAATCCCCGGTGTCCCATATGATCCCCTATATGGTCCCCCAAGCCAGGAGCGATTTCTGAGAACATAGCCATGAGTAACCCCTTATCATCAACAGGTGTGCCCCCAAAACAAAAAAGGCAAGTTAGGTTTGTTTACATCTTTCTCTCCCATTTTTATGGGGGGGGGGTGCACCTGGCTCTGTACTCAGGAATTACTTCTGGTTGGCTTGGGGGACCATATGGGATGCTAGGAATTGAGTGCAGCATGTAACATGCTATTTTATCTACCTGCTACTACCTACCTGCTGTACTATCTCTGCAACCTCCCCATATTTTTTCATCTTAATTTAGAGGAGGGCAGGGGTGAGTTTCAGACCATAGCCAGCAATGCTCAGGATCTACTCAGGGCTCTGTGCTCAGGGGTCACTCCTGGCGGTGCTTAGGAAATCACATGTGGTACTGGGGATCAAACCTGGTCATCTATATGCAAGGCAAGTTTTGTCTGCTATACTATCTCTCCAATTCCAGAACATTTGACTCAATGCCATCTGTGGGCCTCAAGTACCCTTAACCAGGAGCCATCAGTATCGAGCAACAATGGGGACCAGAACCCAATTCCTACTGGTTCCATTTATTTATTTATTTTTGGTTTTTGGGTCACACCCAGCAGTGCTCAGGGGCTATTCCTAGTTCTGCACTCAGAAATCACCCCTGGCAGGCTCGGGGGACCATATGGGTTGCCTGGAATTAAATTGAGGTCCCTCAGGGTTGGCTGCATGCAAGGCAAATGCCCTACTGCTGTGCTATCGCTCAAACCCCTAGTTCCACCTTTCAACACAGTCCCATGGGGATACTCCTAATTCTCCAGGGGACAGGGGGAATCACTTGGTGACTTTAGTTTCAAGATGCCTGATCAGGAACACAAGTGCACTTTGGAAAACTAGGGGCACTCACCAGGCAGACAGAGAGTACAAGTTCCAAGAGAGGGGGGGGGGGGGGAGAAACCGTTTGGAGTTTGTTTATAATTAAGCAACAATACCAATGAGACAGACACAGCCGGAGGAGAGGAGGTGTAAGTGTCGGAGGTCAGCAGGCAAAGCACAGCCACTGAACCTCGCCAGAAACAACACCAGAATGTAATGCTTCCCATGTGGGTTTCCAGCCGGAGGAATGAGAGTTTCTGCCTTCAGCACAACAATTTCACTCTCTCCTTCTCCCAACTGTGCTGTGTTCTCTTGCCAAGCTGCGTCTGATAGAATTCTCTTACGCACAGTTGGATTTAGGAAGGACCCTTCAATCCCTGATCTGATGACAAGGGAAGACTGCAAGTCGGACATGCAGATTTCCCATTGGCTTTTGGCTGCCATCCTCTTCAGGGCTGGCCACCCCTCCCCTAAAGGACAGCTTGGCCTGACACGGGGAACTCAGCCCTGGGCCACTGACAGCTCTTGGTGATTCGGCAGAAGAACCAGCTTGTATTTCTGCAGCATCGAAGAATTGCTCAAGACCCAGCCAGTGGGAATGGCCAGGAAAAGCCATTTCAACAGGCTTCTGACCTGCCCACAGTCTTGTGCTATTAAAATAAAGCTGTAGTTCTTGGGATGAGTCCAAGAATCTCATCATAACATGTGCTAGTTCGCCGATCCAGAGTTTCAAAGCATTTCGCCCGTTCAGGAGTTCTAGATATTAGTGGCAATTAATTTCTTTGCATCACTGCCACAAGCGTTCCCTCCCGCACCATGGAACACTTTAGGGAGAAGGTGGGCCTCTGCTCACAGGTCTCCTGCCAGGTTTTCTAATATGCCCTGGATGTGTTGACAAGCTTTACCAGCCCAGATGATGTGAGGTCATTTGATGTTTTTCAAGCCCTGAGCAGCAGCTTGGGAGGGTGGGGATGGAGGTGCCTTAGATACTTCCTTAGCTCACCAAACATTTCCCAATATCATTGGAGCTGGAGATACTGGACATGTGCATCCAATGCAGTTCGCTTGGGTGCCAGGAGGCAGAGAAGACAGTTCTTCCCAGCCTATGGAATGAAGAATGAATTCAAGGCTTCACTGAGTTGGCTCTAAAACTGGGCACAAAATCCAGGTTTCTGCCTTTTTTTATTCTCCATCCCCAGGCTCCAGTTGGCTTCATGGAAAGAGGCATATATATGCCTGACACATGTATACAATGGTGTGGTCCAAGGAAGACAGGATCTTATGCATCCTGGCCTGACCTCAGGGCCTCCCTTCTTCTCCCAGATGCAGGTGATCTGCCTGCTATTCCCCTTTCTCTTCTGCCCTGGCTGATGAAGAGACCCGCTTCTTGACAAAGAGTGGGAAACCCCCAAGGGTGGGAAACAAGAGAATGAGGAAATGGATCATTGTGGGGTTTTGTCCAAGCTAGAGCAACACAAAAACTTGTCAGTGGAATCTGCAAGGTTTGAATTTTAGTAAGGAGAGGGGGGTGATTAAAAGACAGTTTCAAAAAAAAAAAAAGAAAGACAGTTTCATTTTCATAGCTGGTAGAGAGGCATATATATAATCAAACCTGGTAGGTACAGAAAATCATATCAAAACCATAGCTACTATATTATCAAGTGTTTAAACAGGGGCCAGAGGGATAGCACAGCAGTAGGGCATTTGCCTTGCACACAGCCAATCCAGGACAGATGGTGGTTCGAATTCCAGAATCCTATATGGTTCCTCGAGGCTGCCAGGAGCAATGTCTGGGTACAGAGTCAGGAGTGACCCCTGAGTGCAGCTGGGTGTGACCCCCCCCAAATAAAATAAAATAAAGTGTTCAAATAGAAAATGTGCAAATATTTGGAGTGTATGTGTAAGCAAGATTTTCTGAGTGAGCATTCAGGTGTATGTGTTGTGTGTGTGTATAAACAGGATTAACTGAGTTTGAGCATTTAGGGGTGTGTGTGTATGTAGACACACACAAATTAGACTGAGTGCGTCTCAACCCCAGGCACAAACAGGCACCCAACAGGCCTCTGAAGCCAGCGAGCTGTGTCTCTTTAGTGCAGGAATTAGTGCATGTCTGCAAATACACTTATTTTTGCTTCCTAATAAATCCAAGTAAATATTTGTACCTTGAAATCTCAATAGGACTAGTAAAAATTTCAAATGCGTAATTGTTATTTCATAACTAGCTGGCTGTCAAGCTAACAGCCCCAAACTGCCCCACTCCCCCAAAAAACAACTCCTCGGGTAACCCTGATGATTATCTGAGCTTTCTATTGGGAGAACCCTGAGTTCTGAGACAGGCTGAGAGTCTGCTACATCTGAGGACAACCCCCCCCCTCCCCACACACACACCTCTAAGAAGGCTAAAGGGTTCTCAGAGTCTGCTCTGGTGACAGCGGAAGTTTCCTGTTCCACTTTAATCCTGCAGACCAGTCTGATGGCAGCGTTATTATTTGTTTCTGACTGAATCCATTGGCTTCAAGTTTTTCTTTAGAAGAGACAAAATTAATGGGAGAGGGCAAAAAAGGAAACAATAGTCCCATCGAAATTCCACCATGACAGAGACAATAATCAACTGGGCCGTGATGATGTTAATAAAGGAAGAATGATAAATTGTGAAAAGACAAGAGCCTTATCCGGGACTCCATTGATCTTGAGATCTTGTTTACAGAGCCCAGGATGATCCATGAGCAATAAAACCCATGGCTCAAGATTTATGAGGCCTGTCTCAAAAAGGCCTAGGCATCCCATCCCCACCATGATTTCACCTGCTTCATATTGAGCCTTGAAACTCCATCATTCTGCATTCGGCAGTGAGGTTTTTATCAACTCACTCCCAGTGTTTAGATAAAGACATATTCTTTATCTTGCTCGGGCTACCAAGGAGGCCTCTCAGGAGAGTAAAAGCCTTTCATTAAAAAAACACAGAGTGAGGACTGGAGAGATAGCACAGCGGTAGGGTGTTTGCCTTGCACACGCTGACCCAGGACAGATGCGGGTTTGACCCCCAGCATCCCAAAGGGTTTCGTCCCTCCCCCCCCCCCCAGCCCACCAAGAGCAATTTCTGAGTGCAGAGCCAGGAATAATCCCCAAGTGCCACTGGGGTGGCCCCATAAACCAAAGCAAGACAAATAAACACAGATGAATGAGCAGTGGGAGAGGTCTGAGAAGGACTGTTAGGCCTCAGTGCTTAAAATCGACTGTATTACATATCTCAGGAATGATTGGGACAAATGACATCATGTCTCTGAGTCTTCAACTTTAAAACCTCTCAATTCTAGGGCTGGAGAGAGAGAGAGAGAGAGAGAGAGAGAGAGAGAGAGAGAGAGAGAGAGAGAGAGAGAGAGAGAGAGAGAGAGAGAGAGAGAGAGAGAGGATGAGGCGAAGGAACTTGCCTTGCATGTGGCCAACCCTGGTTCAATGCCGGGCACTTGGATGGTCATACAGAGCCAGGAGTCACACAGGAGTCACACACTTCCTCCCTATGCAAACTGAACAAAATAAAATTCTTCGGCTCTGAAATTGGTCAAGGTTGGATTTGTCTTAGAGGGTTGTGATGGAAAGTTCACTGAGATAACAGGTACCCAGGTAGGGCCAGTTCAATAAATGGTAACTATCAGGGCTAAGAAGCTTTCCTTTTTTGGGAGGAGGGGGTGTAGTTGGGCCACACTCGGCAGCGTGCAGGGGCTACTCCAGGCTCTGGGGATCATATGGGATGCCAGGGATGGAACCAGGGTCCACCCCAGATCAACGTGTGCAAGGCAAATGCCCTACTGCTGTGCTATGGCTCCAGCTCAAGGAGCTTTCTAAGGGCCAGAGCAATAATACAGCAGGAAGGGCATTTGCCTCACTTGAGGCGCATCCTGGTTCGATTCCCAGCATCCCATCTGGTCCCCAAGTCAACCGTAGTCCCTTGAGTATTGCCAGTTGTGATCACCAAAATACAGAACCAAAAATGTTTCTGTCAAGGCATCATTAGGGGATGGGAGGGAATCTGGGGTCATGGAAGGAGATAGGACAGGCATGAAACTATGCAAATCATGGTGTCTAAATAAAAAAGAAATCTTGCCTTCAATGTATTTATAATGTTTAGGGTGCTGAAGAGTGAATCCAAAGCCTCACCGCATGCAAGGGGAAGTCTTTATTTTTAGAGAAGCTAATAAGTGCCGCCCTTTTATTTTTCTGCTATAAAAATATGTACTATTTTCTCTAAAATCGAAGGAGTAGGCTCAAATCACAATATTTTGCAATTCTCTTGGACCAACCCAAATTGAACCTTCTCTGACTTTTGAAAAATAACATGATGGAATGTAATGACTTGTAAAACTCTCTTAAAAAAAAAAATAGAGACCAATCATTACAAAAATAAAACAAAAAAATCACCTCATCCGACACTCTGGGATACAGAACAAGGAGGAGAAACTGTGAGTGGGAAGAGGTAGAAAAAGAACCTACTCCTATGTTTTCTGGAAGCTTCTGTGTCCTCCTCAGCCCTCGAAAACAGAGGAAACGGGGATGAGTTGATGGACATTGAATCAAACTACACTTGACTTCAAAGGCAAATTCTCCAATCTTTTAGGCAGGTGACCTTGGACACAGCATTACTCGCTGGATAATTTTCCTTCTCAGAAACCCTGGAATAACTGTTAGAATGGATTAAATCAGAAGCAAATAATCAGAATTCCTCAGATCTGCAAAGACACAGAAACATGTATAACAAAACAGAATTGAGGGCCTGTCAAGGAATGTTGCAGGCAAAAATATTATATAAAATATTATATTGTATTAAAAATAAGAGAATGGAAAAACTAGGCCTAGGGATGTGTAGTGTGGTCTTTTGGCCCCCCTTTCACAACAGACCAAAACATCAGAAAAAGAAAAATAAGGGTGGGGAATTACATGGGTAAGTGCTAAGAAAATGTAAAGGAATAAACTAAGAAAGAGGGTAAGAGGTATATGAGGTATAATAAAGAAAATGTATAAGGGCCAGAGTGATAGCGAGGCTCAGGTCTTAATTATGGCTTAAAGATCTGGGGTCATTCCACTTGTGGTGCTCAGAGGACCACATGGGATACCAGAGATCAAACCCAGGTCAGCTTCATGCAAAGCAAGCACCTTACCCACTGTGCTATTGCTTCAGCTCTCACCAACAGAAACCTCTGACGCTGCCACTTTACACTTCTATGAGACCATAAACCACTTCTAATGTCAGGCCTCTGAGGCATTAAAAAAAAAAAATGGGGTGAGAACTGTGTTTTTTTGCAAACGGTTAAAGGACGAAATGAAAAAAAAAAATCCACTGGAAGCACGGAGACAGCCATAAAGAGCCACATAAATATTTCATAAATTCTTGCGCTCAGCCAGCTCCTTCCAAAGCATTAATAACAAAGACATCTGAGTGTGCAAGGCAGTGAAAGAGCATGGAAGGTAAAGAGGAGCTCCTGAGAGTCAGGACCAGAACATGAAGAGCTGAAGGAGATCTAGGCTGACGTCATCAAGGATGTTGGAGTTCTCCCAGACAATCTTGCTGGGGCATTGGGTACAAGAATAGGCATCTAGGGGCCAAAGTGGTGGCATAGTAGGAGGGAGTTTCCTTGCACACGGCTGACCTGGGACGAACCATGGTTCGATCCCTGGGCGTTCCAAATGGTCTCCCAAGCCAGGTGTGGTTTCTTGAGTGCATAGCCAGGAGTAACCCCTGACTGTCATCGGGTGTGGCCCCAAAACAAAATAAAACAAACAAACAAACAAAAAAAGAATAGGCATCTTGCTTGCTCTGAGCATCAGACTGATAGCAAATTCCCCATCTGGAGGCCTTTAGCACCACTCAGCATAGACCCTCCTATGGATTTTGTGCCTTTTTTTTTTTTTTTTTTTTTTTTTTTTTTTTTTGTGGTTTTTTGGTAACACCCGGCAGTGCTCAGGGGTTACTCCTGGCTCCATGCTCAGAAATTGCTCCTGGCAGGCACGGGGGACCACATGGGACGCTGGGATTCGAACCGATGACCTCTTGCATGAAAGGCAAACGCCTTACCTCCATGCTATCTCTCCAGCCCCGGATTTTGTGCCTTTAATGCACTCACTCAACAAACACCTCATACATATATGTGCAATCAATAAAAAGCTTAGGTGATGGGGAATTGGTGTGGGTGAACTAAAAAAGACTTGGCCTAAGCAAATCCCTAGGGACAGAGGGTGGAAAAAAAGAATGACGTCCTCCACACTGCCTCAGATTCCTGTTGTCTGGACAAGTCTAAGCCTCCAACTGATTTTATTCACAACTGTCAACAGTTTTGAGAGCCTCAGGCTATCACCACCCTAGATTGCCACTTGGGTCCAAGGCAGGTCCTGGAAATATCAAACCTGAGTCACCAGAGTCCACCTTTTCAACAAAGACTGGCCGCCCAGGGAGTCCAAATTCCATGACAAGATTCCCAAAGACTAAACACAGGCTTGCGAGTTCTACAGGCTTCTGGCGGGCCTGTGGGCTCTTTTCATTATATAAGCAAACTTTCTTCCACCTGGGGATACATGCAAAGCCCAAAGAAATCCCATCTCCAGGGTCATATTTCGGCTTCTATTCAAAGTCCCAGGGAGTGCCTCCCTTTTATGGACTCTGGACTTTGCCTCAAGTTTACAGCTTTCCTGCTAGACCTTCCCTAAGAGGATTAACAACGAAATCAGGGGAGCACCCTCCTTCCTCACTAGCAGCCCTTTCTCTCTAGTATAATAGGATAGTCACGCTTTACCTCCCTTTCCTAGTTTGCAAACAGAACTCAAGCTAATCACAACACCTTTCTAAAACTACCCTGCAAAAAAAAAAAAAGATACTCATTTTATAGAGAAAATTAACATGGAAAGTTAAAATGCATGACAGTTAATGACAGGACAAATGGTTTATGAACAATAAGAAATCCGGGCCGGAGAGATAGAACAAGAGGTAAGGCACTATCTGGTCTTGCATGCAGCCTGTTGCTTTCAACCCTGGTTCAAATCCTCAGCTCTATACATAGTATCTGAGCTTCACCAGGGGTCTCTCCCGAACATAAAGTAAGGAGTTGCTGTAGTCTAACTGCTATATAAGGCAAGAACAAAGGCAGGAAGGAAGGCAGGAAGGCAGGAAGGAAGGAAGGAAGGAAGGAAGGAAGGAAGGAAGGAAGGAAGGAAGGAAGGAAGGAAGGAAGGAAGGAAGGAAGGAAGGAAGGAAGGAAGGAAGGAAGGAAGGAAGGAAGGAAGGAAGGAAGGAAGGGAGAAAGGGAGGGAAGGAAGGAAGGGGAGAAGGGAGGAGGGAGGGAAGGAAGGAAGGGGAGAAGGGAGGAGGGAGGGAAGGAAGGAAGGGAAGAAGGGAGAAAGGGAGGGAAGGAAGGAGTGAAGGAAGGGAGGGAGGAAGGGAGGGAGGGAGGGAAGGAATGAGGAAAGGAGGGAGGGAGCGAAGGAAGGAGGAAAGGAAGGAAGGAGGGAAGGAAAGAGGAAGGGAGGGAGGGAAGGAAGGAGGAAAGGAGGGAGGGAGGGAAGGAAGGAGGAAAGGAAGGAAGGAGGGAAGGAAAGAGGAAGGGAGGGAGGAAATGAAGGAGGAAAGGAAGGAGGGAAGGAAGGAGGGAAAAAGGATGGCAGGGAAGTAGGGAGGGGAGGAAGGGAGGGAGGGAGGATTGAAGGAGGGAGGGAGGGAGGGAAAGAAGGAAGGATGAAAGGGAGGGAGGGAGGAAGGAAGGAAGGAAGGAAGGAAGGAAGGAAGGAAGGAAGGAAGGAAGGAAGGAAGGAAGGAAGGAAGGAAGGAAGGAAGGAAGGAGAGAGGGAGAGAAGGAAGGAAGGAAGGAACGAACGAACGAAGGGAGATCCAAGTATGAGGCATTTCACTTTTCCATTTCAAGGGACCGTTCCAATAGATCGAGCCCATGGTCAGGAATCAAACTTGGGACTCCGACATTCAAAGCCTGCACTCCAGCCTCAGGCATTACCTCCCTGATCCCTAGTTAAATTATATTTGAAGAAAGAGCTACTTTCTGTTTGTAGACTACATGCAAACACTTCTTTTACAGAGAATTCTTTCTCTCCTATAAATAAATGAACATAAATTTGTGCAAAATCTTGCTTTTCTGATAGACCTAAACCCGGCATGTTGACCTGGTCCAAATTCTTCAGTGACAGGAGGGAAAGATTTTGACCACATTTGGGGATGTCACTCAAACAGTGTCGAGAAGATGTTGTAGGGTCTTGAATGCTTTATGGAAAACAGAGTCTAAAAATTGACTCCTTATGATTTCAATATATGGACAAAGCAAAATTAACCTAAACTCTAAGGGCGAAATTAACAGGGTAAAAATACATAAAATAGAATTCAAACAAACGAGCAAAAGAGAGATGATGAGACCAAGTTTGAGCTCTGAGTTTTGGAGGTTTGTGGGGTACTCCTATGCTAACCTTGAAAAGCCCAGGGAATCAGGGCAATACTGAAAAATTCTAGGGAGAGTAGTTTGGTGTCAGGGATTGAACTCAAGGCCTGGCTCTGGGCTCAGAAATCGTCCTTGGCAGGCACAGGGAACATATGGGATGCCAGGGATCAAACCTGAGTTCATCCCAGGTAGGCAACATTGAAAGGCAAATACTCTACCGCTGTGCTATCACTCAGGCCCTTCCAAGTTCTCTCTTGAGCACATTATTTTCTCTCCTCTTCCCTTTTCCTCCTCTTCTCCTTCCAGAATTTCCAAATATTATAAAAGACTGATGATGAAACAAAAATCACAAATATAAGACCCCTATCCCCCCAAAAGACCTCAAAATGTCCATAGTAATGAAAAAAGCTGATTAAAGTCTTGCCCATAAAGAAAAATTCAAGCCCAGACTATGCTCTGCTGATTTCTAGCAAATAGCTAAGCAAGGAAGAATTAACATTATGTTATAATAGAGCAGAAAGTCAAGGAGAGGAATAATTTCAAATGAATTGTCTTTTTCTTTTTTTTTGGTTTTTGGTTTTGGGGCCACACCCGGTGACACTCTGGGGTTACTCCAGGCTATGTGTTCAGAAATCACTCTTGGCCGGATCGAACCGTGGTTCGTCTGTCATATGTGTGCATATGTGTGCAAGGCAAACGCCCTACTGTTGCACCATCACTCTGACCCCAAATGGATTGTCTAAAGCCAAAAAAAAAAAAAAAGTGTAAGTAGTTAGGAAAAGAAAGTGAAAAATATAAAGGGAGGTCATGAAGTGGGGGTGAGGAACAGCCAATGTGGGGTGTCAGCTGCTCGTTTGTGGGAGGCAGAGGGTGGTCCAGAACCTGGTGGGAATGAAGGAACCATATGGTCAGGAGTCAAACGTTGGGCTCCTATGTGCAAAGCCAGTGTTCTGCTCTTTGAACTCTCTCCTTAGCTGCACCCAACTCTCTACCCCAAAATCCATTTCGTAAAAATACTGCTAGGAATCAGCCTTAGGGACTCGTGCAGGACAAGTGCTCTGCCGCTGAGCCACATGGAGTAAATTATTAACCTAATAACTAGACCACTTGTGGAAACGTGAGAGCAAGTCCTTGAAACAATATTTTCAAGGTGGTCTCATTCCTTCTGGGACCGAGTCAATTGCCTCAAGACGTTTCTCCTTGTTTCTTCACCACTGTGTATTTAATGCGCCATGTTTTCCTGTCTCCTGGACCTTAATATTTATTTTCCCTGATCCGACGTGCAGTTTCACACAACTTCATTTCTTAAAATGTGGGCCGTGGGAGGCATCCCCACAAGAATGTGTGCGCCCCTAGGATTTTTGAGGGCTTTTCTGAGGCCAATTTTGTTGGCAGCAAAACTCCAGACAGCAAACTAATTAACGATTTAAGACACATTGGGAGGCAGGACAGAACCACATGGCTCCGAAGAAGGTTAATTTAAAAGAAATAATAATGAGAAAAGGCAAGGCTAAGTCTATACCGTGGAGAGTTTGTGGTATGACTCAAAAGCGTTGTGGTAAGATTCAAGGATCGCAAAATGGTTTTTATTAGTTTTAATTATTTTGTCCCCTCAGCCAGAAGATATTAAAACATGCTAGATTTACAGCCAAGTCAGAGAGTCTGCACAGTTCGAGCCGAGTCTCACTAAGATTTGTAAGGAAAGAACTTGTAGACTTCTGACATTCATAAGCCCAAAAATCAAGTCAGGATTCTAGACACTGCAAAATATACAAAAGTGTGCATGAAAATGTGCTTTCTTTTCATGGAAAGCCAGCGAGCTAAAATTTAGAGCCAATATGTCAACATTAATCTATTTTGAATAACTGTTTTGTATTGGCTGACCATACCAACCTCATCAGCAATTATAATTGATCTTTGGAGGTGGGGGATTTGGGTCTAGGATCACTCCAGATGGGGCTTAGAAACCCAGAGGGTTGGCCTTGTATGCAAGGTAAGTATCATAGGCCCTGGTTCCTATAATTGTTCATATCATGTTAAGAGGTGAGTGTCCCAATTAAAAGTCACTATCCCCAAATAAGATGAGAACCAAAATTGAAGGAAAGAAACCAGAGCATTCACACTGATAGCATGGACCCTTTTGTTTTGTTTCAGTTTTGGTTTTTGGGCCACATCTGGCAGCACTCTGTGCATAGAAATCACTGCTGGAAGGCTCAAAGGACCATATTGGATGCTGGGGATTGAACCCGGGTCCCACCAGGTTGACTGCATGCAAAGCAAATGCCCTACCACTGTGCTATCACTCCAGCCCCTGACAGCATGGACCTATCTGGAGATCCAAAGCATGAAGTTTCCACATTGAGGAAAGCTCAAGGCACATGGTTAGGAGCTAGAATTCTTGCCAGGATGAGAAATTCAGCAGGAGAAACTAGAAAGCAGCCAAGGGTCAACTAGATAATTGGGAGAGACTTGACAAATATTGAAAAAATAAAAAATTCTCAGTAACAAATGGAACCAAGAAGAAATTATTCTCAAAACTGAGGATACATCCTAAACAAAACAACAGAAACAGCACGTCTTATGGGAGATGACTGGTCTTGCTTAGAGGAGACTGGAAGACTGGAAGAATGAGCTACAGAAAAGATATAAGACTGTGACTCCGAATCAAATCCTACCTGTGCAAGGCCTTTGGTTGTTACTTGATCTAAAAACTAGAAAATCGGGCCGAAGCAATAGCACAGCAGTAAGGCATTTACCTCGCAAGCAGCTGACCCAGGATGAACGGTGGTTCAAATCCTGGCATCCGATATCAGCCCCCGAACTTGCCAGGAAACACTTCTGAGTGCAGAGCCAGGAGTAATTCCTGTATGCCGTTGGGTATGACCTAAAAACCAACCCCCCCAAAAGAAAAGAAAAACTGGAAAACCTCAAAATGATCTTATTTATACGAGTGATCATATGAAAAAAAAAAAAACCACAAGTGGGAGCTTGAGCAGTGGCACAGGTGGTAGGGCATTTGCCTTGCACGCGGCTGACCTAGGACGGACCGCAGTTTGATCCCCCTGCCATCCCATATGGTCCCGGTCCCCCAAATTAGGAGCAATTTCTGAGCTAGGAGTAACCCCTGAGTGTCACCTGGTATGACCCAAAAACCACACACAAACACACACACACACACACACACACCCCAAATCCCACAAATGAACCCACAGAGCAATCAGAATTAATTATAAGAAAGTAGAGGGGCCGAAGCAATCAAAATTTAGTACAGCATATAGGAGGTTTGCCTTACATGCAGCCAACCTAGGTTCAGCTTCCAATATCACATATAATCCCTCAAATCTGCCTGGAGTGACCCCTGAATTCAAGACCAGGAGTAACCCCTGACTACCACGGACTGTGGCCCCAAACCAAAAACAAAAAAAAGAAAAGAAAAATAAATTTACTAGAGGGCCTCGAGAGATATTGGACAGCAGGTAAGACATTTACCTTGTGCCTGTTCAATCCCTGGCATCCCAAATGGTCCCCTATTCCACCAGAAATGATATCTGAACACAACTGGATTTGACTCAAATACCCTCCAAGTAATGAGATATAAAAACATAGAATGAAAACTGCAGCAGTTACGAAAATAATTAAAATATTATGGGTAATATAAATAACACATTATCTAGAGATGAATCATACAGGTGATGCTGTGTAAGTCTTAAATGAGTAAATTTGTCGAAGTACATAATGACATTAAAATATCATTTTAATAATAATAAGCCTAAAGGCTTATTAAGTAACTGACAAGAAAGAGTCAAAATATTCTCTCGAACTGGATCTAGACATTGGCTATGCGGCCAACTCAAGTCTTGGCAGGGGTTTCCTTTAAAACAAAACCAACAGTTCCAAAACTAGACTAAAATTCCTATGTCAGAGCAGCAGATAGAAAATTCCGGATGGGCCATAGTGATAGTACAGCAGCAAGAGCAAGATGCTGACAGAGTTTGAAAGGTTGTAGAGATATAACTAGAGTCCAGGGGCGAAGCCTAAGGACCTGAAGGGAAACCAAGGGGAACCCATAGAACCCAAGGCTAGGCACAAAGGCAAGGTTTTCATAGAGAGTGTGAGAACAGTTGCAAACACATGTGGAAAGAAGAATGAAATGGGACACATCATGCCCAAGGCCCAAAGCAAGTCCAGGGTGGAAACTGATGGTTTTTGGTTGTTGTTTGTTTTTTATTTTTTGGGCCACACCACTCAGGGGTTACTCCTGGCTATGCGCTCAGAAATCACTCCTGGCTTGGGGGACCATATGGGATGCCGGGGGATCAAACCTAGGTCCATCCTGGATCAGCTGCATGCAAGGCAAATGCCCTACTGCTCTTCTGATCCCAAACAAACAATAACAACAAAAATATTTAACTGCAAGATTAAAATACAGATGGCAAAACTTTGTGTCAAGCAGTTTGGAAATCATCTCTCTCAACAGCCATAAAATACTACTTATCAAGTCAGGATACTAGCTAGCATTTAAGATTATCTAGAATAATTGGAGTCTGAGAAATAGGACAGTATGTAGGGTATTTTTGTCTTGCATGTACCTGCCCTGTGTTTGATCCCTTGCAACCCACATGCTCCCCTGAGCACTGCCTGGTGTGGTCCAGAACCAAACCAAAGCAAAACAAAATCAATGAGACAATATATTGAAATTACCAAGTCGAGGGGCTGGAAGAGAGCACAGCGGTAAGGCATTTGCCCTGCATGCTACTGACCCAGGACCAACCTGGGTTCGATTCCCAGCATCCCATATGGTCCGAGCCAGGAGTGATTTCTAAATGCCTAGTCAGGAGTAACCCCTGAGGGTCACCAGGTGTGACCCCAAAACCTAACACCCCTCAAAAAAACAAAAACAAAAAAACAATAAAACAAAAAAATGATATTACCAAGCCTTAGTGTTCCACTACCAACTGCAATCATTTAAAATAGCAAGAGTAGAGAAATAACTATCCTAACAACTATCATGACAATGTTAGTGGGTGAGAGAAGTAGAATGCCTGTCTCAAATACGAAGGGGGTGGTGGTGGAGGAGGAAGGTGATGGGGGGCATTGGTGGTGGGAAGGTTGCACTGGTGATGGGGGGGGTGTTCTTTGTATGACTGAAACCCAACTACAAACATGTTTGTAATCATGGTGCTTAAATAAAGATATTATTTTAAAAAAATAAAATAAAATAGTGTTAAAGGCCTAGAAAGTAATGATGTCATTCTAAGAAAGCAAACAACTTTCGTCTTTGAAAACAGCTGAAGAAAAGAACTTGTATCTGTTACTTCAAGAAAAGCAACAAAACCGATACCCCTAGATCAATATCTTTAAGATGTGATCAAATGACTTTCAAGCTCCACAAAAGTTTCCTTGCGTGGTTTTATTTTGTGTGTGTGTGTGTGTGTTTGTGTGTGTCTGTGTATATGTAGAATCTTCCCTATACAAAGCCTCCATGACCCTAGAGCACTTCTGAGTTTGCTGAACAAACCACCAAGATTAGATTCAATACTACAAACCACCCACATTTATTCAACATCTTGTCTTTTGTTTTTTCAAAATGATGGGAAACTAAGAAAAAGTGTGCCCTGAGAACTGTTTGGATGCCCTCTCTAACCTACATAAACCAAAAAGGAAAGAAAGAAAAAAATAATACCCCAAATTTGAATGTCTATTAACAGGAAAATGTTGAACTTCAAGATAAAAGCACAGTAATGTATTAGAAATAAATATCTCTATACCATATCTTTGATGAGATTCACAACACTTTGTCCTTTGGCCTGTCACTGTCAAAGTGCCCTCAAAATCAGGTGGCAGCTTTCCACGACTCAAAGAAAAGCCTCATTTCAGAGTTTAAGCGATTCTGCTTTCCTAACCATTAGCTCTTTATAACAGTGAGGGCAACGCCCGGCTACACTTTCCATTTTAGCTCATCCTGTTTTCTGCCTTAAGTTTCAACTCCAGCTTCAAGTTACCCATGGACAAACATACCAGGTCATAGGGTATGAGTATTTGCTGTAATGCAAACCCAGAACTCTTTTTTTTTTTCTTTCTTTTTGGGCCACATTCAGCAGCATTCTGGATTTAATTCTAGCTAAGGGTTAAAGAATCACTCCTGATGGGGCTTGGGGCACCCTAGGTAGTGCCAAAAATTGAACCTGGGTTGGTTGCATGCAAAGCAAGTGCCTTAACTGCTATGCCATCTCCCACCCCAACACAGAACTCTCTTTACTAGCCATCTTTTAAGCCCAGTTCAATTGTTTTATTTGCTTCGGTTTTCTTTTCTTTGGGGGGGGGGGGTTTGAGATTACAATCTGGAAGAATTTAGACGCAGAGGTCTCAAACTCAATTTACCTGGGGGCCACAGGAGGCAAAGTCGGGGTGATCCTTGAGTGCAAAGTCAGTAGTAAGCCTTGAACATTGGGAGGTGTGACCCAAACAGCTAAAACAAAACAAAACAAAAAAAGATTCCTCTAGGGCAGGGCCACAAAATGTTGTACAGGCCGAGAGTTTGAGACCCCTGAAGAGGCTACTCCAGGTTCTTTGCTTAAGAGACTATATACAGAACTAGTTGGTCAAATCAACATCTTAGCCCTATATTATCTCTGGAGTCTCGACATCAATTATCAATGACCAAAATCACCTGTTATATTTTAATTTAAGAAACAAGGGCCAGAGTTATAGTCCAGTGGGTAGGGTGTGTGTCTTGCAGGAGCCAGTTTGGGTTTGATCCCTGGCACCCCATCTGGTCCCCTGAGCCTGCTAGTAATGAGCCCTGAGCAGTGCCAGCTGTGGCCCCTAAACCCAAAAGAAGCAGCTCATTTGAGGCCAGTTCTAAATAAGCTATAAAGAATCTGGCCTCAATGAGTATAATCGTTTTTTTGTTTTTGAGTCACACTGACTCACTGCTCAGGGTCACTCCTGGTGGTACTTGGGGATCAGGGATGAAGGCTGGGACTCTAGTATACACAGACTTCACCTCAGCCCATTAAGCTGGGAAATAAGACTGAACCCCACACAGCTTTCAAAGATGAAGAGAAGAAAGACAGTAAGGCAGAAAGAAGAAAAGAGCAAAAGAAACCAACACCCACTTACATGCAGCTTCCGTGCCAGAACCTTCTAGTATGAAAAAAAAAATCACTTAATCTTAGTTAATTATGACAGTATTTCAGGTTTTTTTTTTTTAGTGTGTATGTTGGGGAGCCATACCTATGGACATACTATGGTGCTTGGGTATCGAACCAGGGTCCACCACATGCAAGAAAAGCACTTAGCCCTGTACAATCTTTCTGGCCCTCAAGTCCTTAAAGACCAAGAAAACAGGGCCAGAGCAACAGTACAGTGGATAGGGCATTGGCCTTGCACTGTGCCTACCGGGAACTAATCTGGGTTCTATCCCCAATATCCCATATGGTCCCCCGAGCCTACCGGGAGCAATTTCTGAGCATAGAGCCAGAAGTAGCTCCTGAGCACTGCTCAGTATGGCCCATCACTCCCCCCCTCCCAAAAAAAAAAAGCCCAAGAAAATTATTACTCAAAAATAGTCCCAGAACTACCCAAGGGTCTGAAAGGAAGGAAGAAAGTAGACTTTGTCCGGGCTGATTTTTGTTTGTATGTTTCTTAAGCAAATAAAATAACTGTTTATCTTTGAAAATTTGTATTATCCGGGAAGTTTTCAAACTGGAAAGAACTCTGTAGCACCTTCAGCATCAGCAAGATGTCAAAGAGTGGGTGACACGGTGAGAGGACCAAAGTGACATCTCCTGGAGAGATGCCTGGGGAGTTAAAGTGACATATCCCGAAGTAGGGCAAGGCCAAAAGACATCAAGAGTCAGGTACCCTTCTTTCTTACCTGCTGAACTTCACTCTCGCCATTGGAGATTTTCTCAGTGTAAACAAAGGAATTGAATATCCTCTGCAAAGAAAGAAAAGGAACAAACATTAGACTCTCTCTCTCTCTCTCTCTCTCTCTCTCTCTCTCTCTCTCTCCTCTTCCTCCTCCTCCTCATGTGTGAATAATCTGCTTACAACACAAATGGAATCAAGTAGAGCAATTTCATTAAAGCACAAGTTATTTCAGAGAAATCCAAATCCCCGCCGAAGTTAATCACTCATCTAAGCAACACACAGGCACTTTGGGGGTGAAACAAACCAGATGTTACACTTTATTTTTCATTTTCAAAAAAATACATTTAATTATAGATTTCCGGAGCCCGTGCCATTTTATCCGACTGGTATAATCTGACCGAGTTGTGTTTCTCATTTCTGTCCTGCACTCCCCGAATGCCGTAATTGTTTACAGACATGAAAATCTAATGTAATAAAGCTCTTTGGAAAGGATTCTTTCCAGATTCCCTCATGCGTGCGGCTCCCCAACTGGTGCCTATTCTGTATTATCTATCACCTTTGTTACCTAAGCAGCCCAGAGGGAGAATCACATCAGAAGCCAAGTCTGTGTGGCCTTAAGAAAAGAGCCAGTTCCTACATGCCAGGAAATAGTGTGGCCAGGCCATGACAAGCATCTAAACCGAGGCATTATCAGCATTTGCATCTCCTCCTGGTCTCAGGTCCCTTTGCATGGACTTCTCCAGTATCTGACCAGTATTGATGATATTTCAGCAGACTTTTTCTTTTTTCCTTTTTTATTTTATTATTATCATTATTATTATTATTACTTTGGTTTTTGGGCCACACCCAGTGGCGCTCAGGGGTTACTCCTTGCTCTCTGCTCAGAAATCACTCCTGGCAGGTACGGGGACCATATGGGATGTTCGGATTCGAACCACCATTGGTCCTGGGTCAGCCGCTTGCAAGGCCAACGTCCTACCGCTGTGCTATTTCTTCGGCCCCATTCCTTTTTTATTTTTAAGCCATGTCCAGCGGCATTGAGGAGTTACTCCTGGCTCTGCGCTCAGAAATCGCTCCCGGCAGGCTTGGGGGACTATCTGGGATGCTAGAAATCGAACCTGGGTAGGCCGCGTGCAAGGCAAACGCCCTACCCACTGTGCTATCACTTTGGCCTCTCGGCAGACTTTTATAACTCACTATTAAGATGGAGCTAACACAAGAGATGTGTTTTGTTTTGTTTTTTAAAGAACAGAATTCCAGTTCTAGGCACACACACATAAGAGCAGCCAGCCTCATCATTTATCCTAAAGCTTTTTAAGTACCACTGGAGTCTCCTGATGAGTAAGAAGGCAGATGGGGAGATGTTAGCCAAAACTCTCCCTTTTTCCTTTCCAGCCTCTGCCAAGGGTTTGTTAGCATCTGGGACAGTTTCCCAGACTGCCTACCCCACCTGCACGGAGGTGGTGAGCAAGGCAAGAGCCAAGTTCATCAAGTGCTGGGCAGATGAGGGCAGACCGGGGATGGGGAGGGAAAGATAGGTGCCGTCGAGAGAGGGGTGGCAGGGAAGAGAGGGAAGTTGGGGTGGATTTCAACGCAATGGGATCGAGTTACAAGTCTGGAGAATTCGAGTTATGAATCATCTTAAGTCTTCAACATGCTGCTCATTCTTTCAACAGATGTTTATTTTCCTTCTCTTTCTTTCCAAAAAAAAAAAAGTCTGACTTTGCTGGTAGGAAAAGTACAGACATCTAGGGATGGTAGTGACTCTGATAATGATGTTGGCATTATTTATCGATGTTTTTTATGGGGAGGCCACTTTTACAAGTCTGCTCTGTCTATGTATGTCTTGAAATCTCATAAAACACCTTTCTGAAGGGCTGGAGAGACGGTCCAGCTGGTTAGGTGCTTGCGTTGCATGCAGCTGACCTGGGATTTGATTCCTGGCATCACAGAGGTTCCCTGAGCCTTGCCTTGAGTGATCCTGGATCAGAGAGCCTAGTAGGTATAAGACTTGAGCACTTCTAGCTGACCCCCCTCAAACACACACACACACACACACACACACACACACACACACACACACACACGTTTATGAGCAGTTTAGAGATAGTACAGGGGTTCAGAGGCTTGCCACGCATGCTGCAGACTCTGATTTAAATCTGTGGAGCACAGGGTGAAAAATAGCCCCTGATTACTACTAGGTGTGGCCCCAAAACTTGCTCTAAATACACACATACACACAAACACACATGCACACACACCCTTTATGGAAAGAACTACGAAACATATGAATCATCTTTTTTTTTTCATTTTAAGACTATGATTGCCACTTCAAGGTGATTAGCTAAGATCTTGGGGAGTTACCCAATGGCCCCAAAGTCATTGGGGAGATTGAAATTTTTGGGGGTCCACACTCAGCGGTATTCGAGGGTTACTCCTGGCTCTGTGCTCAGAAATCACTCGTCTTGGGGGACCATATAGGATGCCGAAGATCAAACCCTTGTCCGTCCTGGGTCAGCCATGTGCAAGGCAAAAGCCCTACTGCTGCCTGAGATGGGAATTTGAAGCTTGGCAAAGTGGCTTCAGATCGGCTACTCCTAATTCCATGCCTCATGAGAATCTTCGACATGATTACTTGACACGTAGGAAAAACACCGCTGTCAGGTGCCAAGACTAGAACACAGTGCAGACCAACACCCCCGTAAGTGTGGCTCAAATTTCCAAATTTCCAGGGGCTCTGAGCAATCAAAACTTCTCCGTAACTTATCTGTTAGCAAAAGATGACTTGAGCTGTACCTACTGGGCTGCAGAGCCTAACTTGGTTTGTACTTATGAGTTTCATTCAACCCCCCCTGGAAACATCTCGTCATTTCCATGCAAATATATTAATCTACTGGATTGCGAAACTCTGTCTCAGATCTCACTGGGGGTGTTTATCATCAAAGAACACCAGGATTTTCAATCCCGAAACATGCTTACTTTTAAAAAATGAATTGTGCACATGGTGGGAAAGGGGATTACAGGGTACAGCAGGAGGGGGCCCCCATCTCTACAATTTCAAGATTCCTTTTTCCTGTCAACAACACCTCCATTCCCAGACCCACACTCACACTCTTATACCACCTGATTTTTAAAAATTGCTCCATGCCTGGGATAATAGTAGAAATAAAATGAGCACAATGTACAAAATGTCTTCAGATCTGTGTGAATGTGGTCAGGATTATATACTTTTTATTTGTTTGTTGCTTGGAGCCCACAACTGGCAGTGCTCAGGGATTACTCCTGGATCTGCACTCAGAAATCCTTCCTGGCAGGCTGGGAGAACCATATGGGATGCTGGGAATCAAACATAGGTCTGTCCCGGGTAGGCCACCTAAAAGGAAAATGCCCTACTACTGTGCTATCACTCCAGCTCCAATATATACATATTTCTTTCTGAAACTCATCTCCCAGTATATCTTAAGCATGTGCTTAGGTGAGTTGATGCAGGAGGAGGACAGGAACTTCCAGGAATAGATCAATCACCTTGCCTTACCCCACTAGGTCCAAAGAGTGAAGACAATCTCTTTCTTTTTTCTTCCAAGAAAGAGGGGTGGGTGGGCTTGCCTGAGTTATAAAGAACCTGCTGAGAAAAATCTGCAAGACTGTGTCTTTGGGGGGTGGGTGGGTCACACCCGACTGCACTTGGGGGTTCCTCCTGGCTCTGTGCTCAGAAACCGCTCCTGGCTGGTAAGGGGACCATTTCAGATGCTGGAGATTGAAACCAGCTCAGTTGCAAGCAAGGCAAACATCCTACCACTGTATTATCACTCCAACCCTCATTACTACTTTTATGTAGTCCATTTTATTTTATTTTTTATTAATATCTTTATTTCAACACCTTGATTACAAACATGTTTTTAGTTGGGTTTCAGTCATGTATATAGTTCATTTTATTACAACTGGAGCAACTCCTGTATTTCATCAAAGTTGGAACTGGAGGGAGGTTGACTGGGACAGAACTCAGGGCTCCTGCATTCAATTTACATCCTCAGCCATCTGAGCCATCTCCCCAATCCCCATAGGGAGTTTGTTTTAATTGAGCAGAAATTCCAAATGATTTTCCTAGGTCACACATTGGTGACCTTGGGGGTCAAGAGTTCCATGGTTGTTAGAACTGAAAATAGAAAAGGGAAGGGGAAAAAAATCTTCTCTGAAACATGAAGATAATGAGCTACCCCAAATGGTTAGGCTGTTTGGGGCCTCTTGGATGAGTCCCAGCACGGGGGTGAGAAGGGGTGCAGTGTGGGCATTCTGCATTCTTTCCCAAGTGGTCGCTTCCCTTTATTCCAATTCCCAGGAGGAACAAAGGAATTCTAGAAATGTGAACTCTCAGTTTGAATACAACCTGGAAGAAATCGAGAGGCATCCTCCCTGAAAGTAAAAGCGAAGCTAGTACCCTTTTACTTGGTTCTCATTTTAAGCCAATTTAAAAACAAAACCCCAGGGGCTGGAGCAGTGGCACAAACGTAAGGTATTTATTTGCCTTGCACGTACTAACCTGGGATGGACTTGGTTTGATCTCCCAGTGTCCCATATTGTCCCCCAAGCCAGGAGCAATTTCTGAGCGCATCCAGGAGTAACCTCTGAGCATCACCGAGTGTGGCCCTCCCCCCAAAGAAAAGAAAAGAAAAACAAAACCCCAAATCCAAACATTTTTTAAAAACATACTTTCAAGTATGGAGATCATTAAAGCGAATGAAGGCATTTTTACAAGTTCCCCACAGCAGACACTTATTTCCCAGATTCATCTTATTCCCACTATCTAGAAGATGCCTTATTCTTTATGTTCCTGAGAACGGATCTCCCATCTAAATACAAAAGCGACCTTTCACTCATTAATACACACTTTGGAAACTGGCGCTATCTCCTGGAGTTAATTAGATGCAAATCCTACAGCCCCACGGTTCCCATCTTGGTCTCCCTCGCCAAAATGTCTTCATACTTTTATCAAAAGAAAAGCAGAAAGAAGCATGTTCATAGCCGCACTGTTCGGAACAGCCCCGACCTGGAAAGAACCCAAATGCCTATCAACAGAGGAATCGACAGATGAATAAGGAAGGGCCCCCTCGCACAATGGAATCTTTTGCAATGAGAACAAACACAGCATTGCAACCTGCTTCAACACGACGACGCCACCAGCAATCAAGCCTGAGACACAAGATGAGGGACTCTTGGCTGTATCAACATCCATCAGGCCAAGGGCATCTATCCGGTGAGAAGTCTGCACAAGGCCCAGGTGGGAAAGCCGGAACCGAGGTCTTTGTCGATCTGGGTGCATAAGCTCATTTGTAAGAGAATTTTGTGAGATTTGTCAGACTCACTATTTGTGCCTATGTACTTTTCCACATGCATGCCACATTTCAATAAATTTATTTATTTTTTGGTTTGGGGGCCACAGTTGATGGTGCTCAGGAGTTACTCTGAGCACAGAAATCACTCCTGGCAGGCTCGGGACCATATGGAATGCTGGGGATTGAACCCTGGTCTGTCTCGGGTCAGACACGTGCAAGGCAAATGCCATACCGCTATGCTATTGCTCCAGCTCCTCACTTCAATAAATTTACCTAAAACATTGAGTCAGCCAACTTTCTTTAATTAAGTCCTAGCCAAAAGTCTCTATTCATGGAACTAGAGACAGACAGAAACAGAGGGTAAGATGCTTGCCTTGAATGTGGCTGACCTGGAATTGATATCCAGCAACCCATATGGTTCCCTGAGCCCTGCCAAGATTGACCTCTGAGTGCAGAGCTAGGACTGAGCCCTGTGTGCCATGGGATGTGCTCCTCCCCAAGGAAAAGTTGTATGCTTAAAATTATTTACTGCATTTTTTTAAAGGACAAGGGGGGACCTCAAAGGATAGCACAGTAGGTAGGGCATTTGCTTTGAGACCCCCAGAATCCCCCTGAATTTGCCGAGTAATTTTTGAGTGCAGAGCTAAGAGTAACTGGAGCACCACTGGGTGTGGCCCCAAAACAAACAAACAAACAAGACAGGGGACTGGAATGATATAGCACAAAAAGGTACGGAACTTGTCTTGAGGGCAGCTGACCTTGATACAATCCCCAGTGACCCTTAAGGTCTCCTGAGCCCTGCCAGGATAATTTACTAAATGCAGATAAAGGAGTAAGCACTAAGTTCAACCAGGTATGGCCCCAAACAAACAAAAATATTTTACAGGTATGCGGGGAGAACATGGAGGGAAAGAAAAACTGGAATATAGTGTATTTTTAGAAATATTCAGAGCAAAACCTACACTACTCTCAGTAACTTAGAAGAAGCTGGCCCTGGACCAATGGAGAATGGCTTAACAATACACATTTATGGGACTCCCGCAGGCTATGTACTAATTGTCCCTCCTACCAACTATAAAACATGACTTAGTAATTCGAAACCCAAACCTGAAACTTAGAAGGTGTCAATCCAAATTCCATCCAACTCCATCTTCTTAACATGATTCAATCAACTTTCTCTTTGAAAGTTGAAAGCATCTCCCCATCTCTGTGAAAGGGGGGGAACATATCCTCTTTCTTTCCCTAAACTCTGCCTTTCCCTTCTGCTCTGGCCCACCCAGGATTCAACACAAATTCAAATATGACTGTCTTCACTGGAGTGGGTAGATCAGTGATTGAGTACTTGCTTTGCAAGTGTGAAGTCCTGGGCTTCATCCTGGCTCTGCAAAAATGAATGAATGCATAAAGGAATGCATACATATTAAATGAAAAAAAAATTTTTTTTTGGTTTTTGGGTCATACTCGGCAGTGCTCAGGGGTTACTCCTGGCTCTACACTCAGAAATCGCTCCTGGCAGGCTCCGGAGACCATATGGGATGCCGGATTCAAATTACCGTCTTTCTGCATGCAAGGCAAACATCCTACCTCCATGCTATCTTTCCAGCCCCCATCTAAAATGAATTTTAAAGAATAATAAATTCAACAAAATCGAGTAACCATCGACTATAGTCTCTCACCCCCAAACCCTACTCCAAGAGAATAAACAGATTTGGGTATCCTGTTGTAGGGAGATGCATACGTCCCATCTTGGCTTCCTGCTAGCCTCACCCACCCGTCTTGGCCCAGCTCCTACTCTCTGCCTAAATCTATTTAACGGAGCCCCTGGAACAGATGGTAGGAGAATTCTACTCAGCTGGAACAGGAACAATTCTATGAGTGTTTCCTAAGACAGTGGGTCCAGACACTTGGCCTCACCTTCCCTCTCTGAGGGCTGCCAAGTGTTAATGAGATATTTAAGGAAGCGAATCCACACAATACCACAAGCAATTCTGTAGAAAGGAGAGATCAGCCTCTTCTCTAGCCTGAGATTCCATTGTGTCCCTGGCTAAGAAAACACAGCACAAGATCTGCATTCAGAAGCTTATTCTTTGGGAATGTGGCTGTCTCTAAGATCAGTCAATGGAGGTAGAAGGTCTGCTAAGAGCTTCATGCAATGCTGAGCCTCTTCCTCTGGATTATAGAAAGTGTGGCCCAAGGAGAAGAAATTAGAGCTGGGTACTGTAAGTGCAAGACATTGACGAAACCGTGACCCATCCACAGATATGAGCTGTCATGGCAATGGCACCAACACTCTCTGCTCAGAGAATAAAAGGGAAACGTAATGAAAGAGCAACAGGAAAGAAAATACAGGCATGCATGTCTTCAGCACCGTCCACTTCCCAATCTCCCTTGTGAATAATTATTTTCTAGGTTTCAAGGACTCCCTTCTGCCCAGATTTTCTGATTTGCACCAGCCCATTTAAGCTTGCACCGCACCGTATAACATATGGAAAACCGACCATATTTACATTCCCCGAGGGGGTCCATCATTCCACAATCTGCGACCACAAATCTGGGACCATAAATCGAAGTCGTTTGTTAAATCCCTAACCGTTTTCCTTCTGGATACAGGTGGCTTGAGAAAATAGATTTGCCCAGAGCACAGAAAATAAGACCACAGACTAGAAAGAGTCACTTAAGCAAGAAAGAGGATGGTCGTGTTACTCTTTGTTCAAAATCACGCAGATCTATTAACATCATGTTCGCTGTGATTTTTGTTATTGTAAATATTGACCAGGTCTATCAGTGTTTTTTCCATAGTGAGTGTCACCACCAATAGGGATTCCCTGGAACTATCTGGAGAGGTGTGGTCCCAGGCACAATTTGAGGGTAGGGGTGCTCTCTGTTCACTTCAACAAGTTAGATTTTCAGAGCGGTACTGGGTAATATTTTTTTTCTCGAGAAAGGGTGGGGGGTGGTAGGACACATATGTGTGGGTTCCTCTGATGCATGTTATTGCGAGGTCGCATATGGATTTAGATTGTCTTACTGTAATCCTTAAATGCACTTAATGCATTTTTACAGAAAGGATGCCAAGGCTCTGAGCTGACTGCTCAGGTGACTATCAGAAACAGGTACACAAAGTTGAATGAAAAAATGTGTCTTTTTTTGTTTGTTTTGTTTTATTTTGTGTTTTTTTTCTGGGGGGGGGCACACTCAACACCTCTCAGGTTACTCCTGGCTCTAAGCTCAGAAATTGCTCCTAGCAGGCTCTGGGGACCATATGGGATGCCGGGATTCAAACCACCGTTCTTTTGCATGCAAAGCAAATGCCTTGCCTCCATGCTATCTCTCCGACCCAGTGTCTTTTTTTTTTTTTTTAATGTTTGTGACACACCCAGTAGTAGTGCTCAGGGCTTACTACTGGCTCTGCCTTCAGGGATCTTTCTCTTCTGGCAGGATCAGGAGACTATAAGGGATGCCAGGAATAGAACCCAAGTTAGCTCCATGCAAGGCTTATATTGTCTACACTGTGCTATCTATTGCTCTGGTCCCTACAAAATGTGTCTTATTCCAAGTTCATGTCCAGGCCTTTATGCAGACAGAATCTTAAAAGAAAAGCTGCAGTAAGTTCTAAAAACTGACCAAAATTGTAGTGGCAGGGTTTGTTTCTGAATAATGAATGAGAATATATTATTGGGAGGGGTTAATTTTGGGCCACATTCAGTTATACTCAGGGCTTACTCCTGGTTCTGCACTCAGGGATCATTCCTGATGGATAGGATGTTTGGGCTATAAAAATGGGATGCCAGAAATGGAACCTCAGGTCGGCCATGCAAGGCAAGCACCCTACCTAATATATTCTGGCCCCTCAGATTATATTTTTTTCCTTCCCTTTTCCTACGTGTATCAATCCTTTAAAAATGAATAAAAGCAGGGCGAACAGTACAGTGAATAAGGCTCTTTTCCTTGCATGTGGATGATCTAGGTATAATCCCCAGCATCCTATACGGACTCCCAAGCAACACCAGGAAGTGATCCTTGAATACAGAGCCAGGAGTAAATCCTAAATAAGCACCACCAAGTATGCCCCCTAGAAACGAAAATATAATTAAAAAATTAAATTAAAATTTAAAAAATTGAAGACTCAAAATGAACATTTTTTTTTGTTTTTGTTTGTGGGGGAAATCACACCTGGCAGAGCTCAGAGGTTACCCCTGGCTCTGTGTTCAGAAGTCACTCCTGGCATGCTCAAGGGACCATATGGGATGACAGGATAAGAACTAGGGTCTGTCCAGTGTTGTCCAAGTGCCAGGCAAACGACCTATCACTGTGCTATCGCTCCGGCCCCTAAAATGAATATGTTTTTAAAGAGTTGCCCAGATTCCAAAGGGGAACACATTGAGGATCAGAATGAACCTCTAAAGAACCAAGCAAGCTGGATCGCACCTCCGAGCCGCAGAGGAAACAGTTAATGCAGGGGCTTATGTTGGATCTGCAGGATAAAAATGTGATCTTAAATACCACCGTGATATGCAAAACAGGGTATTCTAATACTAGGGCAAAGGGAATAAATGCTTCAGTGCTGAAAAGCATGGCAGAGAAGGGGCCTCCAGTAGGAAACGGAAACAAAAAGCCAAATCAGTACACAACCCATGATCTTGTGCAAAGGTGCCTCAGGAACAGATAGATACTAGCCCAGCAGCCTGCCAGGGTGCTGTGAGTCTGCTCTCTGGAGCTAGCACTAGGCCCTGCTTCCGAATCTGTCCAGCCCAGGGCACTTTATTAGTGCCACCCCATAAATGTAGAAAGATGGAATTCTATTCAGGACACTAAAAATTAGTCTGTGGTTCACACACCATCCTGATAGCTAGATAAATGGTCTTTGACATGAATTCAATGGCCACATTATTAGTGCTAATTTGTTAAGGATATGAAGACTATTCTCTAGGTAGTAATTACTTTGTGGGAGTTGGAAGGAGAGAGAGGGTAAAATTACCTGTCTAGATACTATTAATTTGAATCTTTTCTCATGCCTAGCCTCCTCCCGCCTTCTCTAGGATCTCTGCTTCTGAGTATGCAGCATCGATGGTCTGGGACAGTGCTCATCAACCATGGGTCCTCAGAGCCTGTACTGGTAGGCAGGTGTGGAAAATTCCAGAACCACTGGTCTGCCACCTTGGTTCTCACTGCTGGCCCGCGTGGACCACATGTACAAAAATTGCCGGTCCACAGGTTGAAGAAGTTGTTTTATGCTGCAATTAAAATAATCCTCTTGGGGGGCCGGAGAGATAGCATGGAGGTAAGGCGTTTGCCTTTCATGCAGGAGGTCATCGGTTCGAATCCCGGCATCCCATATGGTCCCCTGTGCCTGCCAGGGGCAATTTCTGAGCCTGGAGCCAGGAATAACCCCTGAGCACTGCCGGGTGTGACCCAAAAAAAAAAAAAATAATCCTCTTGGGCTGGAGAGACAGCACATTATAGGGCATTTGCCTTGCATTGGTTAACCCAGGATGGACGATGGTTCGAATCCTGGCATCCCATATGGTCCCTGGAGCCTGCCAGGAGCAATTTCTGAGTGCAGAGCCAAGCACCCCTGAGCACTGCTGGGTGTAACCCAACCCCCCCCCCCCGCCCCAAATATTGCTCACTACAGATAATTGAAAGTAAAGGGACTGGAGCAGTTGCACAACAGGTAGGAGTGACATTTGCCTTGCACACAGCTGGCCTGGGCTCAACCCCCAGCATTCTACATGGTCCCCTGAGCCTGCCAGAGTGATTTCTGTGTGCAGAGCCAGTAATAATCTCTGCAAATCATAGGGTGTGGCCCAAAAACCAAAGAAAAAAAATAAAAGAGACATTTGAAAGGATACAGAGATGAGTAAGAGAAAAAAATCCCTTGTCTGTCCATTCATTAAAATTTCTTCCATTATATTTTTATTTCCTTCAACTCTTTGGAATTTCTAGATTCTCACTTTGGCACAATCTTTGACAACTGGCATCTCACACTGTTCCTAATATAGCAAATATAAATATGCCTATGTATCCATTCATCTTGGCATTAAATCATTCCAATTAATTTGGATGGCTACTCAACCAACACCAAATAAAAGAGGAGGCTAAACTTTCTCTGAGATCTAAAACAACAACAACAACAACAATGTTCCCTTTTCTCAACAAGCTACAAGCAAAATTTTACCCTTCCTCCCTTATTATCATTCTACTTAAGTTTTCTGTATGTCCACCCCCCAACCCATCCCCCCCACATACACACTCACAGAATGACTCAGATTATGAATTTCTTCATGAGTATTTCCATTAATACCCTTTAGACCAACACAAACTCTAGGTCGTAGGAATGCAAAAGGCAGCCAGGCTTAACACCAGTGACAAATGTCACCTTTACAAAGGGCTGCTGTTCCGATCCCTCTATCCCTCAAAAGAGTTTGGAGGTGGAAGAACCAGCCAGGTATCTAATTTAGCAGCGGAGAAATGAAAAAAAAAAATTCGCTCCTGCAAGCTTGCACAGGAGTCTGGGATCACTTGATTTCCGGTTGTCTGCAAACCCAGAGAGCAGGCTGGGTGTTGTACAGAAAACCCGAAAACAAAAGATTAGGCAGAACATTCAGGCGGCTGAGCAGCTCTTGCATTTTTTTTTTCTTTTTTCTTTCTTTCTTTCTTTTTTTTTTTTTTTTTTTGGTGGTTGTTTTGGTTTTCAAAGGGGCTAAGGGGAAAGAAGGCAAGGAAATCAGTTCCATATGTTGGCCAGGTTCTGCCTTTAGCCTGTGAAACTTGACTAGAATACTCAGGGCCATGCAGACAAGCAACCTCATGGAAATGGAAAGCCCAGGCAGCAACGCCCAAATTTCCAGCTCACTGCTTATACCCTAATCCCCCCACAACACCCTTGGACTCCATTAAGGCTTAATTTTGATTTCACCTTGAAAGGAAAAAAAGAAAAGAAAAAACAAAGGAGGGGTGAGTGCATTTATTGGGGACGGTGGAGCAATGCTTACACAAGCCTGTGCCTTCCGCATGTGCTGCGGAATGCTCAAGCCTTTGAGAAACCATTAAGGACAAAGGAACTGGAAGCTGAAAAGCGTCCTTTCCTGCCCCTTGCAATGATGTTTAATTAATATCTCAGCCCATCAATCACACCCATTCAGGAAGAGGCAGCGGGCAGGCCCGTATTCTGCAAGATCACAGTTGTCCAGTTGGAAAAAGACACTGGATGCTACTCGAGAAGGGTCAGTGAACAAGGACCCCGGGGCTGTCAGAGTTCAGCCTGGTTTGGGGAGAAGGACAGCAAAGAGAAGGAGGCTTGGGCTTGAATTTGCATCGGATGACAATGGAGAAAGAGAACAAGATCTTGGTGGAGGGGCCAGAGAGGTGGCACAAGCGGTAGGGCGTTTGCGTTGCATGCGTCTGACCTAGGATAGACCGCGGTTCAATCCCCCAGCATCCCATATGGTCCCTCAAACCAGGAGCGATTTTTGAGCTCATAGCCAGGAGTAACCCCTGAACGTCACTGGATGTGGCCCAAATAGCAAAAAAAAAAAAAAAAAGATCTTGGTGGAGCCTTTCAGAGCATTCAGCGAGGGGCAGTCACAGAATATCAGCACTCAGCACCAAGGACATAGTCCTCTGGGTCAGGCACTGCACTAAGCAATTTGTATCCAAAGCCTCATGCGGAGACCTAGATGAGACTGGCATGGCTTTATTTGTGATGTACTTGGTTTTGTGTTTTCTTTTTGTTTTATCCACCAAGGATAAAAGAGTGAGTCTTGCAGAAAAAGGAACCAAAAGGAAGGGCTGAGTGTATGTACAAATTGAATTTTTTTAAGATTATTTATTTATTTATTTTTGGGTTTTTTTGGTCACACCCGGCAGTGCTCAGGGGTTACTCCTGGCTCTACGCTCAGAAATTTCCCCTGGCAGGCTCGGGGGACCATATGGGATGCCGGGATTTGAACCACCGTCCTTCTGCATGCAAGGCAAACACGATACCTCCATGCTATCTCTCCGGCCCCAAGGTTGAATTTTATGCATATACTGTGAATTTTTTTGAGTGAGTAAATGAATAAAAACGCATTTGCCTGGAAAGAGCTGCTAAGGGTCTTTTCAACTGTCCTAATGAGCCAGGTACTTGATTTTTGTTTTGTTTTGTTTTATTTGGTATAAAGGCTAAACCCAGTGGTGCTGAAGGATCTCACTACTGGCAGTGCTTGGGGAACCAGGTGAGTTGCTGAGTATAGGACCTGGGGCTGGCAGCAAGTATGGCAGCTAGTTACCTGCTAATGTACAACCACTCTGGCCCCGAAGAAGTGCTTTAGAAAATTTCCATTTCTCCTGCTAAGAACCAATCCTGTCTCCCAATGACTCTGAAACCTTGTCCCAGGAACAAAATTCCTGTCCCCCATCCATTCCCATTCCAGGAGTCTGGGCCCACCATAGGAACTGTGACACGGGGTAATCTGGAATGGCAGGATGGACCTGGCAGTTTCTCATGTGTTGGCTCCTCCCCTCTTTAAGGTTAAGGAAATCCTCTGAGATCTGCTTTATGAATTTTTGCCAACTAGGAACACAAGCATGGGGGCAAAATTATGGGATAAACAGAAATATCTGTTCAAATTAGTTTTTTTGTTTTGTTTTGTTTTGGGGCCACATTCGGCGGTGTTCGGGGGTTACTCCTGGCTTTGCATTCAGAAATTGCTCCTGGCAGGCTCAAGGGACCATATGGGTTGCCGGGGATAGAACCGGCTTGTCTAGGGTCAGCTGCATGCAAGGCAAGTGCCCTACCATTGTGCTATCACTCCAGCCCCTAGATTGTTTTTGTTGTTGTTGTTTTTTGTTTGTTTGTTTAAGCACTAAGTAAGAGTTAGAGAGGCAGCTCAGAGTGTGGGGTGAAGACATGCTTTGCAGTCAGGTAGCCCAGGTTTGAATCTGAAACAGTAAAGTTTTATTTCTCTACCACCCAGCAAGACAATATCTGTGGCCCTTGAACATCAGTAGTTGTGTCCCCGAACTTAAAAAAAAAATCATTAAATAAGGGGTGAGGAGACAGCTTAAAAGGCTGACATGCCTTTTTGGCAAGTACTGGGTTGAGTTTGCTCCCCGGCACCACATGAAGTTCCTGAGCACCCTTAAGTGTAGCTCTGGCAGTCTCCAGCACATCTGGGCAGAGCCCCCAAAAGTGTCTAATAAAAAAACCACTGCTGAAATTTTAAGTGCAGTATGGCAAGGTCCTATATACAGCTGAGGGCTGACCTTTTCATATATGAGGATTTACAAGTAAAAGGTGAGTTTCAAAGGCAATAATAATATATAGGGATGACAGACATCCGTAGAATGAATAAGTAAATTTTCTGCTGCATTTTTATGAAGAAATGTTTCTTCAGTATCATCATTAAGCTAGCAAGCAGGGGCCGGTGAGGTGGTGCTAGAGGTAAGGTGTCTGCCTTGCAAGCGCTAGCCAAGAAAGGACCGCGGTTCTACCCCCCCGGCGTCCCATATGGTTCCCCCAAGCCAGGAGCAATTTCTGAGTGCTTAGGCAGGAGTAACTCCTGAGCATCAAACGGGTGTGGCCCGAAAAACAAAAAAAAAAAAAAAAAAAAAAGACAGACACACACACACACACACACACACACACACACACACACACACACACAGTTCTGGTATAGCCCCAAGCAGTTTCCTCCATGACCACATGGGAAACAGGGTCTGAAGAGAGAAGACATAAGAGATGAGCATCCGAACATTTCCATGCTTGACACGCTAGAATTTGGGTGAAGCACCACTGCTAGACTTTACAGAAATGCATTCATGCTAGGTATGCATAGCTCAGGAAGGGAGGTTTTTTTCAGAACAACGGGTCTTTCTTTGCTGATGAAATCTCAACTCAAGATTGTTGGGAAACAATGCGGTCCACACATCTCTGCAACACACACATCACTGCAGGACAAGAGTAGCCGGAGCACCACTGAAGGCAGGCATGCATTTGTTTAAAATGGAAACTGGAGAGGAGAAAACCCCGGGATTGAAAGTGTGGGCATCTAAGACAGGAACTGGAGCAGCCCGCCTGAAGGAATCAATGGGATGCTAATATAATTACAGGGAAGTCTCCTTCCCGGCGGGATCATTTTTCAGATTTTCCCAGGCAGGAGGCCGGTGGTGCAGAAGGAATGCCATGGAAACAACCTGCACCCTGGGGTGGGAATCCCCACAATAATTAACTCACTTCCTGGTGGGACCCTGGGTCTTTGAGCTCAGAGTCAAGACTGAATTTGAATAAATAAAAGTATAGATCAGGAGACCAACCTTTGCTTCAAGGTTTTAGGTCTTCAAAAAGAAAGTGAAAGAGGAACTTGACAAAATAAAAACAAAACTCCTCTGTTACCAGTGGGGTGGGTGGCCTTGCCATTTCCGGCTCTGTTAATGGAGGTCAGGTTCTGGGGTTTGGCAGGATTTTGTGGGGATCTGTAGGTGCATAGACTTGAGCCTTTTGTACCTAGTCAGAGTTCAATACACAGTATATTCTAAAAATCTTGCAAAAAATTAAAAAAACCTATTCTTGGCTGGAGATCTGGTCCAGGGGTTAAGGCATTTGCCTTGCATGTGGTCAACCTGGGCTCCCAGCACCACCAGGAATAAGTGTAGCTGGATGTGGCCAAACTAAACAAAACAAAGTCTATTCTCAGCCTGGCACTCTGCCAGACCAGCATTTCTAAGTGTTCCAAAGCGACAAGATTCTGATTAAAAAAGCTTGGAGTTTGCACCACAGGGCTTCCCGGGGAACCAGCTTCTTCAAGTTTCTGTAGAAACCTACATGCAAATTGAGTCCTTGAGAAAGTGCATTTTGCCGATCCTGACTCCTGATAGCATCTGTGAGGAACACCCGTCTGAGCACACCCCAAATTTCAGTTTCCTGGAGCCCCAGGCTTTGGCAACCTTCCATTTGCTCACCGACCAGCTTTCCTTCTCTTCTGAGGCCAGCACACACTTGTCTGGAAACACAACTGTCATTTCCTAAGTGACCTGGGACCAGTGGCTAATGCAAGCTTTGGGGCTGAACCACCAGCATAGCTCTGACAATCTCACAATCCTCCTTAATTTTAAGGCCTGAAGTTTGAACTTGCTAATTCCCCCATCTCTTTTCCAGGGATCGAACCCAGTGCCTCACCTGTACAAGGCATGAGTTCTGTCACTGAGCCACAATCCCAGGCCCCAAATCTTAGGGTTGATTTCCACCTTCTAATGCAAATATTTGTCTATAAATATTAGCAGGAACTTCAGAATGCAAGAACCACCTCTATTCAATTACTGGGAGTGGTGGTGGTAAAAGTGGGGGTCGGCAATGGATGACTAAGCTCAGGGCTTGAGAAGCACCTACATCAAGTCAACTTGCTCAACTGCATGACCAGCACACATTAATTTAAACTTTCGTAGCCTAATTTTCCTCAGAGGAATTGAATCTACATCTATCAGACCTGAGCACAGAATAATAATAATTGTCTACTCAGTTCACTATTCAAAAGAAGTAGAATGAGGGGCCGGAGAGATAGCATGGAGGTAGGGCATTTGCCTTGCATGCAGAAGGACGGTGGTTCGAATCCTGGCATCCCACGTGGTCCCCTGTGCTTGCTAGGAGCGATTTCTGAGCGTAGAGCCAGGATGAACTCCTGAGCACTGCTGGGTGTGACACAAAAACGAAAACAAAAACAAACAAAAAATGTAGAATGACATGGGCCCGGAAATATAGCATGGAGGTAAGGCATTTGCCTTGCAAGCAGAAGGGTGGTGGTTCAAATCCCAGCATCCCATCTGGTCTCCTGAGCCTGCCAGGAGTGATTTCTGAGTGTAGAGTCAGGAGTAACCCCTGAATGCTGCCGGGTATGACCCAAAAACCAAAAACCAAAAAATGGAAAGGGTGTGTGTGTGTGTGTGTGTGTGTATGTGTATGTGTATGTGTATGTGTATGAGATTTATGTCAGCAGGAGGCCCCACACATTTATCCATTGTCTCTATCCTACAGTCACCAAGTCTCAATCACAAAGAGACAGTCACCAAGGTGTAATGACAGAACAGGAAGAGTCCTCTCCTAGGGGCCGGGAAGGTGGCGCTAGAGGTAAGGTGCCTGCCTTGCAAGCGCTAGCGTAGGATGGACCAAGGTTCGATCCCCCGGCATCCCGTATGGTTCCCTAAACCAGGAGCAATTTCTGAGTGCATAGCCAGGAGTAACCCCTGAGTGTCAAACAATGTGTGGCCCAAAAACTAAAAAAAAAAAAAAAGAGTCCTCTCTAAAACTCTGAACTTGAGGTGGGTGGGAGGGCTCTGAAAGGCCCAGCTCCATCTGTTAACAGCTTCAGCTAAAGGTGGTGAACTCAGAGCTTACATTATTGTTCCTCAGACACCATGACCAAAGGCCTGCCAAGCCTCACCACCGTGAGACAGTGCGGCTTTACAGCTCTAGTACCATACCCTCTTCACCTTCGCTCACACAAGCTTCTCTTCACCAAGATGGGGATCAGTAAAAAGAACTCCCTGACTGTTCTCACTAGTGCAACTACAACTCTAAGGACTATTACTATTCCAACCATCATCACCACTATAACCACTGTTACTGAGGGGAAATGAAAAATTCCTTCGCTGAAGAGGCTCTCTAACCACAATGAACATGAATGACAAGAAACTCTTCATGTTCTATCTCCTCAGATGGGCCTGAATGCCTTGAAACACATCATGTTCTGTCTTCTCAGATATCTGGGCCTGAATGCCAGGGAAGACACGCCATGTCTGTCTCCTCAATGGGCTTGAATGACAAGTAACTCTTCATGCTCTGTCTCCTCAGAAGGGCCCAAATACCATGCTACTCTTCATATTCTATATCCTCAGATGGGACTGTACAAGAGCAAACACAGGAACTTGGCTTTGTTACCAAGAAGAGCCACTCCACAAACTCATAAGCAGGCGTCTTCACAGATGCAGGCATCCCCATGGCACAGGAAACCATGCGTGGAGGTCATGTCTTTGGTTTGCAAGGCAACCACACGTGTACCTCTCAATGGCCTTGATCCATTCTTCATCAAAGCTTGTTCCCATATTACCTCCTTGTCTATTCTGATGTCTGTGCCATGGGGAGACATTCCACGCTCAAAACATTCCACTCTCAAAAAAATTAACACTTATCAAAAATCACTGCCAAGATTGGTTGGTGACACTGCTCATCCTTCATACCTGAGAAGTTTCAAAGAAACAGGCCTGCTCCATATTCATCTCTGAATTCCCAACACATGGCAGGACTGGAGATAGTGTAAGACACTCGCCCTGGATGCAGCTGACCTAGATTCCATTCTTAGCGTGCCATATGATTCTGCTGAGCACCATCAAGAGTGATTCCTGTTTGCAGAGTCAGAAATAAGCCCTGAGTACCACCAAAATAAAATAATATAAAATGAAAAAGATATAAATGTCCCACAGAAGCTAGCAGTATTTAGGTAATTGCCCGAGATTCTAGCATGAACCAAAAGCAGCACACGGACAATTTTCAAACCACAGAGAAGAACATTACTACCAAACCAATGAGTTTATAAAGGTATAAAACCTGTGCTGGTGGAGCAAACCCTTCTCTCAGCTTGACAACAAAGAGACATGGGAGGATAATGAACTAATTGGCCAGAGCTGAGCTCTGTAACACACAGCTCTGGCCTTCTGGTTGACCTGCAAACCTTGCCAAATTATTTCTTCTGGGAAAATCTTTGCCATGTTTTCATTTTCTATCTTTTTCTCTCTCTTTCTCATGGACCCAGGTGCAGGCACCCCTCTGCATGCCTTATACCCTGAAGATATGGCAACATTCACCCAGAACAATCAACTATGTAATTAAATGGCAGCAGAACACTGAGGAATTTGCTTAGCACCAAGGGCCCTGGCATTCAGTTCCTGACAAATTATCTGCTGGCCTGAATGCCTCCCCTCTGGGTTTATTTTTGAACCACAATAAATTCTCAAAAGAATTCATCAACATTATGAAAATGCAGGAAGGTGAACATTTTTGCTGAAAGCCTGGAAAATCACCTGCGACAGCAGGGAACTGGATTTCCTGTGGCTGTCTGCTTTCAACCCTCAACTGGCAATGTTTCTTTCCCAAGGGGACTGAGGACAGCTATGAAATCAGGGTGCTTTTCATTTTGCTCACGATGCGATGCATTCATTGCTGTGTAGAGAATGGGAAGAGCACAGGAACAGAAGCCACTGCAAGCAGCAAACATGCTCGACATTATGGGACTCGGCTGAAGGGTTCTCCAGATCACTGCCTAAGATTCTTTGTTGATTTTTGTCTCTCAAAAAACAAGTTCCTGCGAAAAAGAATGGGTCTTTGGAAAGAATTTGTTTTATTTTCCACTTCCTTCCTACGAAAGGAAGACTGGAGGCTGAGACACACCAGAGCATATTCTTTTCAATGAACTGTGGAGGGGGAAAAACACCTATTAATGCCGGTCAAAACCCCGATCAGATAAAGTCGAGGAGTGTATCTCATCTCATAGTTTCACTGTTTTTTTAGGATGGGATATTTTTTGGGAGAAGAAGGCATACCCTGTGGTGCTTAGGGCTTACTCCTGTCTCTGAGTCCAGGGGTAACTCTTAGAGGGGTTCAGAGGTACCAGGGATTCAACACTGTGGGCTGCGTGCAAGATAAATGACCTGCCTGTTATGCTATGCCTGTCGCTTCAAAGACTTTCACTAGTTTTTGTTTGTGTTGGAGAGGACAAGCCTGGTGATGCCCAGGTTCTGTGCACAAGGATCACTCTTGAGGGCTGAGGGGGGGGGGACCATATGGGGTCCCCCAGGAATAGAATCCCAGACAGCATTATGGAAGGCTAACACCCTATTGGCTGTACTATCTCTCCAGCCTCAGGTTTTCTTTTCTTTTTTTTTTTTAAACTAATCTTAAGCTCATCTTTCTCTCCAAATGATTCCAAAACATATTTGTTTTGTTTTGTTTTGTTTTTTTAATTTCCATTACCTATAATTTAAAAGGTTTTTTTCTTATGGGGTTAGCTTTTGGGGGGGGGGACTTTTAGGGTCACACCCAGTGATGTGATGCTCAAGGTTTATTCCTGGATATGCGCTCAGAAATCTCTCCTGGCTCGGGGGACCATATGGGACACTGGGGAATCAAACCAAGGTCTGTTCTAGGTTAGTGCACGCAAGCCAGACATCCTACTACTTGCACCACTGCTCTGACCCCCTTTTTTTTTGGTTTTTGAATCATACACAGTGATACTCAATGATTACTCCTAGCTCTGCCCTTAGGAATTATTCCTGACAGTACTAGGGGGATCACAAATGGGATACAGGGATTGAACCCAGGTTGGCTGCATGCAAGGTAAGTGCTAACCATTGAAATACCTATCCTTTGGAAGTTTTAAAAGTTACTCCTTGTTAAGCCTTCAGACAGGATTTTTGTATTGTTTTATTTTGTGTTGGGATCAATCCTTATTCAGCAATGCTCAGGCCTTACTCCTAACAGGATGCAGGGAATCTTATGAAGTGCCAGGGACCAAACCCTTGTCAACCAGGCAAACATCCAGCCCACTCTTCTATCTCTCCAAGTCCCTTGTGGTAGAAATATTGAGATTCACTGGGAAAAAGCAAATGGCCCTCAAGGATGCTCAACTGTCTTTCCGCCTGGAATCAACGCTGGAGTACCCGTGGGCCTCTAATTGAATTAGAGGCCCAAATGCCGACTATAATATTCAGTTTGAAAGGAAAAGATGTGTGCTATCAGATCCTGACCACCAAGGACACCTGCCTGGCTGCCTGGCATTGTGCTCCTTCAGGAAGCAGCCATGATCCTAATAATAGAATCCTGTCAGCAGTCTTCAAGGTTGGTTTGTTTTCATTCCAGCCAGTCCTCCCCTAACAATTACAAACAATGGCCAGGAGGAAAAATATAGACTTTGTCAAAACCAACGAGGATCTAGAAACCTGGAAGACTTAGAAATACTATGAAACCTCTGTCCTGTAAAAGAGCAGAAGAATTAAAACTGGCCAGCAGTGAGAGCTTAAAGTCAGATCCATTGCTAGCAGAACAACAATGTCACCTATGGTACTCTCCCACACAGGGGTCATGATGATTCAAACCCAGCTCTGCCAGCCACCAACTAACAAAGCACCCAACCTCCCTGTGTACCTCTGTCTCTTCCTCCTCAAGTTCTACCCCAAAGGGACTGTTAGTTCAAAAAAGATCATTCATTTGCCTCAATGGCAGTAGCCAGTATGGTAACTATACATGAAGTGTTCATTGTTGTTATCGCAATGTTTCAGAGAGAGAGCTGGAGTGGGGAAGAAGACGGATGGATGGCTAGAATATGGGAAAGATTCTAGAACTACAAGAAGGAATATGGACATACCTGATTGGTTTTTGAGCTTGCAGTTGCTAACTGGTATTTTTGACACTTCCTCAAGACTCCTCCCAAAGAAGTTTAAATGCTTGGTAATAATGGGAACAGTGACAAAATATTTTTATTGTTGTTTTTTTTTTGTTTTAGGGTCATGCCCAGCATGTTCAGGGGTTACTCTTGACTCTGAGCTCAGAATTACTACTTATGGGGTTCAGGGGACCACATGGGATGCTGGGGATTGAACTTGGGTCAACTTACCTGTTATATTATCTCTCCAACCCTAGTCAGGTTATGCTTTAATTTTAGCTAGGAAAAATAAATGAAGAACAAAGAGAGAAGTACTATTGGCTCTGATTTCTGCAAAAACAGAAAAAATTAAATATCTAGCTCTGGTGAGCTAACCCATCTTTTTCGAATACATAGGGGAACAAGGTATGTTTTTTATTCCAGAAAAGGGTTTTCATAAAAAATTACATTTCATGAATTTAATAAAAAAAAGTTTCTTAGGAATAAAGGCAGCAAAAATATAAAAAATAGAAAAGAAAATTGAGTCAAAAGCAACCAACAAGTCTAAAAATGACTGACTTCAAATCCCATTTCCTATTAATTCCTAAGAGAATCTTAAGATAGCATGAATCTAGAATCAACTATAAGCCCACTTTTGTCAGATCATAAAATAAGTATGAGTCTCTCATTTAATTCCTGTGCTATTAAATTGGGGTATACCATCATTTTTAGAGTGTTTCTGAGAAGCCTAAAGAAGAAGAGACTCCATTTTGTGAACTCAAAATTAAATTTCCATTTAAGGCTGACAAGGCTAAGATTCCATTTAAGGGCTAAGTTTCTATTCCAGCAATAATGACGCAGATCCCAAGGCCCTATATACCACTCTAGACATCTAGCCATAAAAGGCATGATAAAACACCCTAGAAACAATCCTAGATAACAGCCAATCAACTTTAAAGTCAAGACTTCCTACTTTTAGCCCTATATAACCTGGCTTGTGAACCCCCAGTGCATGGTCACCTCCTGTGGGACGTGGCCCTGATCTGTCAGTCTGTAGTTTGTTAGTAGACAGAATAAAACTTTGCTTTACTTTATTTCAATCCTGTGGTCTCATCCTTCAACTCCAGACCCTAACATCTTTAAAGTAAAAACTAAATGGTGATAAAATATTAACATTGACAATGTTATTCTTTTTATTCAGTTTTTTTCCCCTGTCGTGGGGTCACAGCCTATGGTGCTCAGGTGCTACTCCTAGCTTGGTGCTCTGAGATTGCTCCCAGCCATGCCTATGGTCATGTGATGTCAGGAATGAACAACGGCTCCTGCATACAAAGAAAGCATGTGCTCCAGCCCTTTGTGCTACCTCTCATAACAATGTTATTATTGAATAATAGCAAAAAGATAAGGTTGAGGCCAGAGCCATAGTACAGAACAGTGAGCAAGGCGCTTGCCTTGCACGTAGTTGACCCAAGTTCAGTCTCAATGCTTACAGATGATCTGCCAGGAGTGATCTCTGAACAAAAAGGCAATGCTCCTTTTTAGACAACCCACAAAAATGTGTCGAGTACCTAAATCTCATGAGTCTACAAAAGTAAATTAAGCCTGGAAAATTTCTTTCTAACAAAGAAATTTTTTTTCAGTCATTTGACTTTTCTATTTAAACAAAACCTAAAGAAGGGATACAATAATTAACCTCGAGAGATAAAACTAATAATTTATTCAAAGTAACTCTTGTGATGGTATTATTCAGAAAGATCCTATTTATATTAACTTCATTATTTAGGATGTCCCCATTCTGACTTAATATCTAATGTCATCTTCATTAAAAATAATTAAGATTCCCCAGGCAGACACTCATACTTTAGACAGAGGAGGGGGGAAAGCTCTTTTTTTTTTTATCCCACTGCAAGGTTTTCTCAAACTCATTCATATTTAATTTTTGAGGATGCTTTGCAGCACATTAAATATTGAACACTCAGAGATTTCAAACCAGAATGCTAAATGTCAAACCTATTCCTCCAAAATATTTCTCATTTCATTCGCACTAAATTTGCTACAGAGGACTCTTTCAGAAATAGGAAAGCCAAAAAGAAAAAAATTTTTTTCAAACTCTTAACTCACATTAGGACATTCCAATAACAACAATAGCTAGTTGCTTAATTAGAACATGTCAGAGATTTGATTTTTTAAGTATTAGGCTTGCAAAGTGTAGAACTCTAAAGGGGCTCAGCTCACATTGCAAAGGGGAACAACTGCACCCACTTCTCCCTACAGGAACATATGGAATGGGTGGGAGAAATGGAAGGAAGCAGGGTTGGGGCAGTGAATTTCTTTAGCACCAACAAATCATCAATGCAGCAATCCAATGACCACTGAGAAACACAGGCCTCCCCGTGATGAGGAAGGGGACTTGGAAACCCCACTTTCCTTTTTGTAAGGAGTCAAATGTCAGAGGCCATGCCATCATGCATCACAGATCAAGTAATCATTCTGAGGAGAGGAGGGCACCCAGCTACAATAAAACCCGAGATAGGGCCCTTTTGGTGATGTGTACCCACTGCAGGACTCTAAATGACCACAAAATCTGCTTGACTTTAAAACAAAAGAAGAAAATTGCTTTTGTTATCTAGGGATTTCTGGAGGGGGAGAAATTGGGGAGGAGGGTTACACCTGGCACTGCTCAGGGGATCATGTGATGCTGGGGAGCAAACTTGAGCCTTTCACATACAAAGCCTTTGAGTAGTTGCCCGGGGAAAGTAGAGGGAGGGAGCAAGGGTGGAAAGAAGGAGGAAAGGAGTAAGGAGGGAGGGAGGGAGGGAAGGAAAAATGGAGAGAGGGAGGAAAAGATGGAACATGAAGGGAAGGAAGGTGGAGGGAGGAAGGAAGGAAATAAATCTGCAATGCACAGCCTCCTCCACAAAGAAGGGAGAGAAAAGAAGGAAGGAAGGAAGGAAGGAAGGAAGGAAGGAAGGAAGGAAGGAAGGAAGGAAGGAAGGAAGGAAGGAAGGAAGGAAGGAAGGAAGGAAGGAAGGAAGGAAGGAAGGAAGGAAGGAAGGAAGGAAGGAAGGAAGGAAGGAAGGAAGGAAGGAAGGAAGGAAGGAAGAAAGAAAGAAAGAAAGAAAGAAAGAAAGAAAGAAAGAAAGAAAGAAAGAAAGAAAGAAAGAAAGAAAGAAAGAAAGAAAGAAAGAAAGAAAGAAAGAAAGAAAGAAAGAAAGAAAGAAAGAGAAGAGCAAAGACAGACAGACTCCGTGATCCTTGAAAGTGCCTTTCCTCCTGACAGAAATGTAGTAGAGCCTGCAGTGGTTTCCTAACAGCACTGTGTGTGTGCTGAGGCTGTTTCCACACACAACAGAGAGATATGCAGATTTGTCATGATGGCTCATGAGGAAGAATCGGTGGCTTTAGAACTTTTGGGTGAGAAAACAAAGAACACCCTTGAGACAGGGCAGAAAGCAGAGGGGTGCCCGAAGGACCCAACTCTGGCATCTCCACCATCGTAAGCAGCTTCCTCGTCTTGCTCTGAGATCCCATAAGCACTCACTTTATGTCAAACATCCAGCAATATTCCAGACCAGCACATTTCAGGGCAAAGTTGACTCTTGCCTTTTCTTGTGGGCTCTGGGAAGTAGTTTTGCACAAGAAAGACCATAAAAATCTGGATTCTACCATCCCTCCAGATGAGCCCAGAGGAGGGTGGTGTGGGAGAGAAGCTCAGAGAGCAGGACTCCTGGTGCCAAGAAGAAAAGAACTCAGTTTCTGGAGAAAAAGGAATCCAGAGAGTTGTTTGCAGGAGCAAGAACATGAGATCTGAGGCAAAAGGATTTTGAGAGTTACTTCATACCCTGCTGACCCGGGTTTAATCCTTGGCACCACTAAGATTACCCATGCACTGCCAAAGATCATTCCCTGACTTAAATCCCCTCACCGTTTAAGAGAGACAGACACAGAGACAGAGACAAAGAGACACAGAAAGACAGCAAGAGAGAGAGAGACAAAGGGGGAAAGAGGAGGAGAGAGAAAAAAATTGCTTCACTCTGTATCTTCTGAAACTTTCAATTAGAGGCAGTTTCATTCCTTGATGCCATCCTTCCAACTCCAGTTGTTCTTGTTTTGGGGGGAACCACATCTATCTGTTCTTGGGGGTCCAGATGTAGGTCCAGGATAGAAATCTGGGTCAACCACATGCAAGGCAAGAACTTTCCCCGCTATACATCTCCCTGACCCCTACACTACAATTTTGTTTCTTTACGGGAGGGGTTTGTTTTTTGAGCCACACCTGGTTGTGTTCAGGACTTACATCTGGCTCTGTGCTCAGGGATCACTCCTGGCAGTTTCTGGGAACAATATGGGATACCAGGAATCAAACCTGGGTTAGCTGCGTGCAAATTAATAGGCAAGTGCTCTGCCCACTGTTCTATCCATGTCTCAGGCCTCAGTAATCAGAATTTTTACAGCTGTTACCTAGCATTAAAAATGAAGTCATGAGGGACCGGAGAGAGGACACAGCGATGAGGCATTTGCCTTGCATGTGGCCAACCTGGTAGGAATCTGGTTCGATTCCCAGCATCCCATATGGTCCCCCAGCCAGCCAGGGGTGATTACTGATTGCAGAGCCAGAGGTAAGCCCTGAGCACTGCTGAGTGTGGCCCAAAAATCAATCAATCAATCAGTAAACTTAAAAAAAAAGGGCCGGGACCAGAGAGATAGCATGGAGATAGGGTGTTTGCCTTGCATGTAGAAGGACGATGGTTCGAATCCCGGCATCCCATATGGTCCCCCGAGCCTGCCAGGAGCAATTTCTGAGCGTAGAGCCAGGAGTAACCCCTGAGTGCTGCCGGTTTTGACCTCCCCCCCAATAAAAAAGGGTCCGAGGGAGAGCACAGTGGTAGGAGACATTTGCCTTGCACGCAGCCAATCTAGGACGCCAGGAGTAGCCCCTGAGTGCTGCCGGGTGTGACCCAAAAACAAACGAACAAAAAAAATAAAGTCATGAAATTTTCCTAAACATGGATGGATATGGAAACTATTATGTTGAGTGAAATAAGTCAGAGGGAGAGAGATAGACACAGAACAGTCTCACTCATCTGTGGGTTTTAAGAAAAATAAAAGACATGATTGTAATAATGCACAGAGACAATAGAGATGAAGGCTGGAAGGACCAGCTCATGATATGAACTTGCCACAAAGAATGGTGAGTTCAGTTAGAGAAATAACTAGCAACTATCATGACAATGGTAGTGAGGGAGATGCCTGTCTTGAATACAGGCAGGGTAAGATGGGAAGGTTGCATTGGTGAAGGAGGGTATTCTTATTTATTTATTTATTTATTTATTTTGGTTTTTGGGTCACACCCGGCAGTGCTCAGGGGTTATTTCTGGCTCTATGCTCAGAAATCGCTCTTGGCAGGCTCGGGGGACCATATGGGATGCCGGGATTCAAACCACCGTCCTTCTGCGTCTAAGGCGAGTGCCTTACCACTGTGCTATCTCTCCGGCCCCAGGGTATTTTTTTTATAACTAAAACCCAACTACAAACATGTTTGTAATCATTGTTTATTGTTTATTATTTATTAAAAATAAATGGGAAAAAGAAAAACACTAGCATGTGCTACTGCCATTTCCTGAGATGTTGCTAATGACAGTAGGGAAATCAAGGCAGCTATGTTCTTAGCCTCCTTGACCCATGTCTTCTGGGAAGAGAAGAATATTCACAAAGCCTGTGATCTCCTGGGATCATTTCAGTTCTCTCTCCTCTCAGTGCAGCTCCGGGCATCTTCTCTGCCCAGAGTTGTCAAGGACAAGGAACATGTGAGCTCGATTGGGAGAAGCTGACCTTCCAGTTTAAGAAAGTCCTGGCATGCAAGCCAGCCCCTTTCATGCCTGACCAAAGGACAGCAATCATTCGAAGCATCTAGCATTTCCGGCCACTGTATTTGATCAGCAGCAGTGCAGAGAGCTAGGAAAGCAGCCAGGAGAGGATGAAACTGCCTGGTGAATCAGGCTGTCAAGATGGAACAAGAATTTTCTGAGCATCTCATTTGCCCCAAGAGTACAGGGAAGAAGCACAGAATGGAAGCAGAGAAAACTTTTGAAGCTTGAGGAAATAGCATACTGATGATCTTGACTGTGTAGCCACCACTAAGAAGTTGTTCTTTGTGGGGCCAGAGCTATAGCACAACGGGATAGGGCATTTGCCTTGAATGTGGCCTACCTGGGTTCAATCCCCAGCATCCCATATGGTCCCCTGAGACTGTCAAGAGTAATTTTTGAGCACAGAGCCAGGAGTAACCTATGAGTGACACTGGGTGTGCCCCCCACAAAAAATGCTTTTCTTATGCTATCATTTTCAATCCTTGAAGGCTCATATTTTATTGTTTGTCTGCTTATTTTTTGTATCATACATGGCAATGCTCAAGGCTTACTTCTAGCTCTCTGCACTTAGGAACCACTTCCGGTAGTGTCCAGGGATCCATATGGAATGCCAGGCAGCAAACCCAGGTCGTCTACATGCAAAATAAGCACCCTACCTGGTGCCATCTTTCTAGCCCCTTTATTCTAGTCTCAGACTTTTTTCTAGTCTTAGCTCTTGAATGAGTTCTAGGGCCATTTTGACACAAGACTGAATCCCCGAGTTTTCAAGGACTCATGGAAGTTTCCAGGGAATGAGAAAGCAGAGTATAAAATGACATTATGGTATGATAAATATTTGTCACAGCGAAGAGACAGGAGAGGGATGGTCAGTGTGGCAGTTATACTGGATAAGTCCCGTGCCAATTTAAGGAAAAGTCACAGAAAGTTCAAACCCTGTCATGTGACCTTAAATAAGTTACTTAGCCATTCCTGCTTCATTTCCTCATTTGAAATAAGTCTTTCACCCATGGTACTGCTGTGTTTAAAACAATTATCAAAAAATAATATCAGGAACAATGCATGGAAAACAGCACGTAGCCAGTACTATAATAAGTACAATAAATAAAGCTATAGTCATCTCCAGCGGCACCTGGTATTAGCAACCGTGTTTTTGTTTCCAGAGTTTTCCCTGTATTGGACACACATTAGTATTATAACTTAAATTATTATTAAAATAGTACAAGAACAGGACCTGACAGATGAGATTTTTCAGCAAGTAAAATGCTTGCCTTGTATGCAGACAACCTAGATTTTATCCCAGCTCCCCAAATAGTCCCCCAAACGACACCAGGAATGGTGCAGAGCCCTGTACCATATCAGACCACGCAAATAAAATAGGACAAGAACGATTTCCGGGGCCGGAGAGATAGCATGGAGGTAAGGTGTTTGCCTTTCATGCAGGAGGTCATTGGTTCGAATCCCGGTGCCCCATATGGTCCCCCGTGCCTGCCAGGAGCAATTTCTGAGCCTGGAGCCAGGAATAACCCCTGAGCACTGCCGGGTGTGACCCAAAAACCAAAAAAAAAAAAAAAAAAAAAAAAAAAAGAACGATTTCCACCCCCACTTCTATTCAGACCTTTAAGTATTTCTTCAACACAATCTATTTCTAGAACTTACCTTGGAGCTCTGACAATGAACTATTAGCTCTCATAAATCTCACAAACACAGTTAGACAAACAGGCAAATACAGTAAACTTAAAGGTTTCCTTCTTTCCTGTTTTGGGGCCACACCAGGTGGTACTCGGGTTACTCTTAGCAGTGCTTGGGGAACCTTTTGTTGGTTCTGGGGACTGAGCCTGGACTGATCCTTAGCCCCAAATCTATCATTCTGATCCTAAAGGTAGTTTTGTTTTGTTTTGTTTTGTTTTATTTTGTTTTGTTTTATTTTGTTTTGTTTTGTTTTAGGGTTACACCCAGCAGCACTCAGGGGTTATTCCTAGCTCTGTGCTCAGAAATCACTCCTGTGGGGCCGGTGAGCTGGCGCTAGAGGTAAGGTATCTGCCTTGCAAGTGCTAGCCAAGGATCAGGACCACAGTTCGATCCCCCGGTGTCCCATATGGTTCCCCCCAAGCCAGGGGCAATTTCTGAGCGCTTAGCCAGGAATAACCCCTGAGCACCAAATGGGTGTGGCCCGAAAAAAACAAAACAAACAAAAAAATAAATAAATAATAAAAAATAAAAGAAATCACTCCTGGCTGGCTCGGGGGACCATATGGGATGCTGGGATTCGAACCACTGTTCGTCCTGGGTCAGCTACTTGCACGGCAAAAGCCCTACTTCTGTGCTATCTCTCCGGCCCCTGTTCCTAAAGGTATTTTTAAAAATATAAATGTTATTCCAATCCCTCCCAGGCACTAGGCAAACAAATGACTCCAGCAGCAAGCAACTGAGCATTTGTTCAGACACTATCATTCAACACAGCAAAAGTGTTTTGGCTTCTCAAGGCTGCTGGAGGCTGCTCCTCCTTCCAGCTACTCCAGCACAGAGAGTTTCAATCTAGACATGTGCATAAGCATGTGTTGCATGTGCGAACCAAAGCTAGAGTCAGCAAAACCTCCCCGAGCCTTTTCGGAGCCGCCACTATTGACATCACAAAGCCGAACCATTATGAGACACCGGAATGCACTCATGTTTCATTTTATGAGCAAAACCAAGAAGAAAGCAGAGAATAATTTCCAGATGGTGTCCTTTCGGGCACAGAGCTCTCAATTCCACATTGTTCTGAAAGGTTGAGTCATCTCAATACAGAGCTCCAACAATTTTACGCAAGGCTCTTGCTCTTGGGTAAAGACACGTACTCTGTTTACTGGAGTTTCCAGTCGCTAGATAAAGTGTAGGAGACAGCGCAAGAAAGATGCCACAAAGCTGAACAGAAAAGATTAGAGGGGCTGGAGAGAGATAGTACAGTAGGTTAAGCATTTTCCTTGCACACGGCAGACATAGGTTCAATCCTCGACATTCCATATGGTCCCCCTGAGTACCAACAGGAGTAATTCCTGAGGATAGAGCCAGGAGTAACCCTTGAACATTGTCCCAAAAACAAAAAGAGAAGAATATAGTTTAACTCCAAAGTGAGCAAATTCTCTAGAGCTGATCTTTTTCTAGTTAGCAAATCTTTAACACATATATGCGCATAACATATACATGTGCATATTATAAATATACACATACATAAATTTACATTTTAAGAAACACAAAAGAACTATAGTATAGCAGGGTAGGATACTTGCATGTGGGCCTAGAGAACTTTGATCCCTGGTACTCCATATGTTCCTCCGTGCCCTGCCAAAAGCGATCCTTGAGAGCAGAGCCAGAGGTAAGCTCTGATCACAGAAGGGAGTGTCCCCCAAACTAAGATAATTAATAAAAAACGTTGAATTATAGAAACTTGAGAAACATAAGTTTTAAAAGCTCCAGGGAGTTGGAGCGCTTGTACAGCAGGTAGGGTACTTGTCTTGTATGCAGCTTACCTGGGTTCGATCCCTAGCATCACATATGATTCCCTGAGCACTGCCAGGAATGATTCCTAAGCATTATTAGGAATGGTTGTCCACCATCCAATTAAAAATAAAAACCAAAGTATTCACTTTGCATGTAGTCATCCTGGATAGGTCTGAGTACCCAAAACAAACAGAAAAATAGACCAGAACAGAACAGAATACTAGCTCCAGAAAACTAATTTATCAAACTATGAAACAAAGGATATTAGTAACCAGCTTCTCTGCGTTCAGGCCAAACAGATAGATTCTATGAGGGCCTCAATCAGGCCTCCAAGGAAGATAAAAAGGGCCTGGAAGCCTCAGAAGCTATACAAAAGGTGCTCAATGCTAAGGAAATGTGAGTGCACTGAATTGTGTCATCATACCAAGTCTTGGCAAAGATAGGCAAAACATCAAGGCTTCTTCAGTGTGTGTGTGTGTGTGTGTGTGTGTGTGTGTGTGTGTGTGTTTGTGTGTGTTTCACTTGCAAAGGTGACTGCCATGTTTCTGAGCGACCTAAGCAGTAGCAATTTTCCCTGAACTATCTTTCACCCACTTCCTCCTGCCATAATCATGTATATGGAACACAACTTTAAGTGTCTGCACGGTCCATAAACTGATAACCAAGTGATTTAAAAAAAGGGTGGTGAGCCCATCTGATGGGAAAGGAAGGGTCTTCCATTAATAGTACTTGAGGCAAATGGACAGACCTGGGCAAAGGAATAAGCAAAAACTCTCCACACAAACTGAGAGAAACTGGATTAAACCTTAAAGTCTAAGATCCCAAACAATAGGCTTGTAGAAGAAAATGTGGAGGCAAACCATTGTGACCTTAAATCAGGTAAGATATGATGAGATGGTGACATTAAAAACATAAGCACAACATATATATGTATAAAATGAGTTGAACTTCTTAAAAAATTAAGGTGTTCTAGGCAAGAATTCAGTGGGCATTTGCTTTGCAAACGGTAGAGAGCAATCACCAGTACCCTATATGGTGCCATGAGCCCACCAGGAAGAATCTACTCTGAGCCCAAAGGTAGAGGGAAGGCCTGAGCACAGCCAGAGTGTCCCCCGCAAAAAATAAATAAATAAATAAATAAATAAATAAATAAATAATAAAATAAAATAAAAAAAGAGGTTCTATGTTTTCCCAGGACATGATCAAGAAAGTAAGGAAATGGCAGATAGTTATAAATCATATCTTAGATCAATAGATCTATATAAAGGATCATATAACATAGACCCTCAAGTTTATTTGGCCTTTTCCTTTTCAGATTAAAAACAAAAAATCTGGGGCCGGAGAGAGCACAGTGGTGTTTGCCTTGCAAATAGCTGATCTAGGATCTAAGGTGGTTGGGTCGAATCCTGGAGTCCCATATGCCCCCCTGCCTCACCCCCACCCACCCCCCATGCCTGCCAGGAGCTATTTCTGAGCAGATAGCCAGGAGTAAACCCTGAGCATCGCCCAGGTGTGTCCCAACCCCCCCCCAAATCTCTCATGGGGCTAGCACAATAGTAAAGAGGGTAGGGTCCCAGCCTTGCATGCGACTGACCCAGGTTGGATACCTTGTACCCATACAGTGCCCAGAAAGTGCCAGGAGTGATCCGTGAGTACAGCCAGATGTGGGCTAAAACCAACACAAACAAAAACCACTCAGTTAAAACACACACACACACACACACACACACACACACACACACACACACACACACACACATACACAAAATGCACTCAGTACCTCCTGGAAAATCTACCTTTTCAGAACAAACAGAAAAACGGTGCCCTCTCAAAGTGCTCCAGAAGCTACTACTACTCACCCACAAGGATCCAATGCCCCCCACTCTGAAAAATGCTGGTCTAGAAGACATTATGCTTCTCAAAATGCAACAATAAATAATTTATCTTAAGACAGATTTTCCCAAGAAGAACATCTATAGTCAGTAAGAACATAAAAGAATATTCAACACCATAGTTGTGAGAGAAATATTCATTGAAACTACACAGAGACGTTACTTCACAGTGAATCAAAAAGTAAAAGAGTCAGAGAGATAATGTAGGGGTTATAGTAGAGAGAGATAATATACACTTGCTTTGCATGCAGCCAACACAGGTTCAATTCCTGGCATTGCATATGCCCCTCAAGCATTGTTAGAAATGATCTCTGAGGACCATCTGATCCTGATCTAACTTCTTCCCTAACAAAAAAAAAAAGTAAGAAAAACAGAAAAAAATTTAACTGGTGACATGCAGTAGCTGATGGGTCTGGGAGAAGCAGAGCATGGCAAGGAAATGAAAGGTTCCACATTATAACAAAGTCACCTTCCCACTCAACATTTGCCACATGGTCAGTAACGTGTATCCTGCAAAAACATTAAGACAGTCACACAGAAACATGTATAGGATTCTAGGAGCTGTATTATACAGAGTAACTAGAAGGAAGAACTCTCCTCCCCAAGTCTGAAAGTTCAAGTGAATACACAGAATGTACTAGATCTGCAGCTTCAAGGATGGGGACACCCAAAATCATCTCTGGAGGTGCCATCACTGGGTTATGCTTGAAGGCACAGTTTGCTTTGAAAAGGCACCTCAAATTACAGAGTAGTATCAGCCCAATGGCATCACAGGAAATCTGATGGGAAAGTTGCAGAGAAATCTGCCAAGCTTGGTGAGCCTAAAGGGTAACACACAAGACTCAACTAGCATCAACCACAACCCAGTAAAATCTATAGACACTGACTTAGGCAACAAACACCATGCAGAGACAAAACAATCATATCAAACTAACACTGTTGTTGATCTAAGTTTTGATAATTCTAGTTGCCTGTATATTGTAAGAAGCAACATGAAGTAAATTTGTTTGTGCCTGCAAACAAATATTTTACTGTTGTTGGGACCCGAGGAGGGACGCCATTTTGTAAAGGCCATGTGGTTGCCTTCTTCTCAGTTCCTGAACAGGAAGAGACACCATTTTGTAAGAACCATATGGTGTAGGTCTTCACAAGCCTATTTCCATAGACACCACGTCAAGCTACCTGGCCATGCCAGGTAGCCTATCAGGGAAGGACAAGGAAGCAGTAGGCAGATACCCCTAGATAATAGCCAATCATTTTAAAGATCATCAGAAAGCTGGAACCTCTTTATATCCCTTCCCTATATCATTTTCCTCATGACATTGGGTGGGGCTCATCTCCTTCGAGAAATGGCCCTGGCTGGCCATTGTGGAAGTCTTTTGGATAGATGGATTAAACTTTATTTCGGTTGTGTAGTCTTGTCCTTCAACTCTGGACCCAAGCAACTATAAAGGATGATTTCACTAATATAACAAATAGTAAATTGACATTTAAAAATAAATAAATAGGGCTGGAGCGGTAGCACACAGCAGTAGGGCATTTGCCTTGCATGCATCCAACCCTGGATGGACCGTGGTTCAATTCCCAGCATCACACATGGTCCCCTTGCCTGCCACGAGTGATTTCTGAGCACAGAGCCAGAAGTAACCCCTGAGCGTCGCTGGGTGTGGCTCAAAAATAATAAGAACAAAAAATAAAGGCTAGATGGGGGTGGGGGAGATAGTAATTGTACAGTCAGTAGAGGGCTTCTTTTGCATGTATCTACCTGGGTTCAATCCTTAGCATCTCATAGGGTCCTCTGAGCACCACTAGGCATAATTCCTGAGTGTAGAGTCAAGAGAAAGGTCTAGGTATTTCTAGGTGTGGCACAAAACAAAAGAAATGATCTTTTATAATATTAATACAAAAAGGAGATGAGCCAGAACTCAAAACAAGAACCCCTGAAAAGATGAGGTTTTGAGTGCCAGATGGGGAAGCAGAGACATATCTTTAGCCCATAGACGTCTAGTAGGAAACAAATGGAAACCTGCATTCTAGTAGTTAAAACTACTGCATTCTAGTAGTTAACTCCAGTAGAACAGTTGGGGGGGGGGGGGCGTGGTGGTGCTAGAGGTAAGGTGTCTGCCTTGCCAGCGCTAGCCTAGGATGGACCGCGGTTCGATCCCCCGGTGTCCCATACGGTCCCCCAAGCCAGGAGTGACTTCTGAGCGCATAGCCAGGAGTAACCCCTGAGCGTTACCGGGTGTGCCCCACCCCCCCAAAAAAGAACAGTTAGAAGGGAAATGGAAATCTTGCTCCCACAAGCTACAAGGAAATAAATCATTTCTTTCTACAAAAAAGGGTCCGAAAACCCCTGTCTGCCCACATCTCCAGCCAACACCAAGATTCCCATGCTGCAGAAGCTAAGCTGAGCACAGTTCTTCGAGTCTTTTCTGCACAGGAGCTATGAATTTCTGGCCCTGAAACTTAATCGAGTCCAGCACAACTTAAAAGTCCCCCTGCATCACTGACAGTGCTGCATGCCTGGGCCAGTCCCAACACCATAGGGTGGGTAAGAGAAAAAGTGAGGAAATGCACCAAGCACTGGACACACAGTAAGTCTTCAATAAAAGGGCAACTCAGCGATCTACTACTCAGTGACCTGGGAAGATTTTGAGCCCATAGGGAATTGAAGGATGCTTTGTTCTGCACCAGGAATCTTGAACATCTTTGCAAGGCCCTACTCCTAACGAGCGAGGGGCTCCCGAGGCGGTGTTAAGATGCCTAATTAACTTAGCCAGAAAGCAGGCTAGGAAATGTGATACCATGGGTGAGTTAATTAGGTTAAACTACAACTCAAAGGCAGTTGGCATTCTATTCAAGAAGGCCCTCTATGGGGAGAGGCGGAGTTCTCAGCATAAAGCCCTGACTACCCCCGAAAAAGGGGCATAGCAAATGCTTCTCCTTATCCCTGCGAATCAACACCAGACCCTTGGCCAATTAGCCAAATGAATGTCAGAGGTAATGGGAGGGAAGGGGTTTGGGGGTAGGGTGGGTAAAATAAGTGGTTTAGGAAAAGGCCTTGTAAATGTTAGGAATGGGTCCTCACCCTTGCAGTTAAAAGATATATTATTTAAGTTCTAGGAAACAGCCAAAATATTTGAGAGTGCTTTCCGAAAGCTGTACTAAGAATGCAACTTCAATAGGCTTACTTGTTAATTGCCCAAGTCCAGCCCTGGTGCCAATGGCTCTGGCTAACAGAAGGGTCCTCTGGAAGGCTGGTTTCTCCACCAGGGCCATGTTTATACCAGGCAAAACATGAGAGTGGCCACAAGAAGAGCACTGGGACTTTTATCAGGTCCACAGGGTTCCTAAACTCTAATCCTCTGGCTCTTAGTCCGGGTTGTGTCTGTGTAGCAAAATCTATCTTAGATTCTCCTTAGTTACACCACATAAGCTTGTGGAACAGTAACTAAAGTCCTACTTACCTCAAACTAGTATCCACTCCCCATTCAGACCTCACGCAATTATGCATAATCATAGTACCAACAGTCACCCCACCTCACACCCCGCAAAACCCCTAGCACTTGTGTATAACCCAACTGGCTCAGTTGGGTCAGTTTACAGTGGGTGATCGAGCTGTCTGCAATGCACAAAGTTGAAGGGAAACTTTCTTTTCTAGGTGTGGCACAAAACCAAAAGAAATGATCTTTTATAATATTAATACAAAAAGGAGATGAGCCAGAACTCAAAACAAGAACCCCTGAAAAGACGAGGTTTGAGTGCCAGATCTTTAGCCCATAGACGTCTAGTAGGAAACAGATGGAAACCTGCACTCTAGTAGTTAAAAAGACTTAACCCCAGTAGAACAGTTAGAAGGGGGGGGGGGGGTTGTCTTGCAAGGAAATTTATGAGCATGACCATTCCTGTCTGCGGGTACTGGGCAGTCACTGGTAACTTTCCAGAAAGAAAAAGTAAACTCAGACACAAATAGATGCTGGTGTTCATCAGTTAGAATTCTGAAATTCTATGTTGCTGTCAAATTGTGAAAGATACACAGAAAATATAAAAGAAAAGACAAAACATATGATTTGGGGTCTTTTGTATTTGCTTATTTTATGCTGCCAGGGACAGAACCCAGAGCCTCACCCATGTGACTCAAGTGCTCTATTATTACTACACCCTAATGCTTGGTGAACATTTTTATTTATTTTATTTAATTTTTTTGAGTCACACCCAGTGACGCTCAGTGGTTACTCCTGGCTCTGCACTCAGAAATCGCTCCTAGGAAGCTCTGGGTATCATATGGGATGCTGGGAGTTGAATTCTGTCCTGGGTCGGCCGCATGCAAGGCAAACATCCTAATGCTGTGCTATCTCTCCAGCCCTGGCGAACACTTTTAAAGTGTTAGAAAGAGGGGCCTGAGTTCGACGCTCCTTCAGTCGGGGACAGCTCAAGATCCCCCAGCACCACTGAGAGTGGCCCTCAGGGTCCCCTGCACCAGGCCCAAGCATTGGACTGCCTGGCCCGAAGTGTCAAGATTTGCTGGGGGTAACCCCAGTGCTTCCTGGACCCTGCTTGAAGAGGCCCCCAAATTAAAACGATGAAGTAATGAATAGTCAGGAAAGACAAATTTTTCTGGCATCCCTCCTTTTTAGAGATCTGGATAGGAGCAGATGAATCATTTTTCCTGGGTGTTTGACATTTTCCATTTCCGAAATGAGACTCCTTTGAGGAGTTGCTGTGACTCCCAACATTTTTGCAGGACTCCACTATTGCTTCTGGAATGTTCCCACATTTCCATTGTTGAAAGCAAAAAGGCACAACCAGACACACACACACACACACACACACACACACACACACACACACACACACACACACACACACACACACACACACACACACACACACCCTTCCCTACTAATAAGCAGCCCCTCAACTGTAGAGTTTCCAAATTGAACCACAGATAACAAACACAGAGGGAGGAGAGACCAGAGAGAAAGATACAAAACATGAGGGAGGAAAATCCAAGGTGGCTGGGGGAGCTGGCTGGGGAGGAGAGGCACATGTGGGGTTAATTTCTGTGGCCTCATCCAGCTTGGCAGATGAAAAGGCTGAAACCCATCTATCCTGGAGGTTCCAGATCCTTGGGATTCTAAAGCATGACAGATGCAGGCCAGAGTGATAGCACAGTGGTAAGGCCTTTGCCTTGCACGCAGCCAACACAGGACGAACCCCGGTTCAAATCTCAACATCACATATGGTCCCCCTAGCTTGCCAGGAGTGACTTCTGAGCACAAAGCCAGGTGTGAACCAAAAATAAAAAAATTAAAAATTGGGCCGGCGAGATGGCGCTAGAGGTAAGATGTCTGCCTTGCAAGCGCTTGCCAAGGTTCGATCCCCTGGCGTCCCATATGGTCCCCCCCAAGCCACGGGCAATTTCTGAGCGCTTAGCCAGGAGTAACCCCTGAGCATCAAACTGGTGTGGCCCCAAAAAACCAAAAAAATAAAAAATAAAAATAAACCTAAAAATAAATAAAGCATGACAGATGGGAAAGGATGGACAAGAAAGCCAAAAAGCTAAGCAACTGGACTGAACAGTGAAAAGGGTGCTTGGCTTGTGCGTGGCTGACCTGGGTTCAATTCCAGGCACCACAGATGGTTCCCCCAGAGCCCGGGAGACAGCACAGAATGCTTTTCTGTTCCCCAAGGCGATCCTCCTCCGGGAGTGGCTTTGGAAGCAGACACAGTCCTCCTGCTGTGCCACAAGGAACCTCTGCAACACACAGAGATGCAAACACTGAAAACACACGAAACCCACCAGATTCCAGGGCAGCCCCAGCAAGTCACCATCAAAGGGACAGCACGGAGTGGCACCGCAGGATTCAGCTCTCCTTCCCCCTTTGGAGCTAATCACCCGCTTTGTTTCCTAAGAAAGACAACCAGCTCAGCTCAGGGCCTGCCAGGTTCAATCAATGCCACAGAGGGCCCACCCTCCCCCATGGAACACGATCCTCCTGCGGGGCCAGAGGGAAAGGTTAGGCTGAAGAGAAAGTCAGAGTAATATGTCTGTCCAGCCCCAGGAGAAAGCGTCCTGGTTGGTGGGAGGCCGGGGCACATGAGGGTCACCCTCTCCAGCCCAGTTATTATTCCTCTGTGCTTCTACTCATCTCTAGAGACCCACACACTCCCTTATCTCCTAATCCTGGTTTGTTTTATTTCTCAAAGAGGCCATAAAGGCCAACCCCAGCCTCCAAATGGACCATGCTTATGTTCTCTCTCTCTCTCTCTCTCTCTCTCTCTCTCTCTCTCTCTCTCTCTCTCTCTCTCTCTCTCTCTCTCTCTCTCTCTCCCTCTCCCTCTCCCTCTCCCTCTCCCTCTCTCTCTCTCTCTCTCTCTCTCTCTCTCTCTCTCTCTCTCTCTCTCTCTCTCTCTCTCTCTCTCTCTCTCTCTCCCCCACCACCACCACACACACTTCTCTCATATTTGTGCCACAGGGAATTTCATGCAGGCGACCCAGGTTTAAACCCCTCGTCAACCCATATGATCCATATGATCCAGGAGTAAGCCCTAAGAACTGCAGGATGTGGCCTAAAATGCAACCAATAAAAAAAAAAAAAAGACTAAAATATGAATATTAGAAAATGAGGACTGGTGAGACAATACAACATATAAGCCACTTGCTTTGCACCCTAATGCTTGCTTGGCAATATCACAAATGGTTTCCCCAAGTCCTGCCAAGAATGTTCTCTTAGCAGTCAGAAGTAAACCCTGACTTTTAATAGGTAACCAGAGGTGTTACCTATCCACCCCCCCACCAAAATATTAGAGAACTATTTTCCTTGAGTATAGCAGTAAGAACAAAGAGGAGAGGATGAAAAATTAGATTTAGGTCCAGAGACAGTCTCCTAACTAGTTCAGGGATCAAACTGGGGCTATGATAACGATTGTGCATGATTATTATCTTGAGGTATTTTTTTTCTCTTGTTTTGGGGCCACACCCAGCAGTGTTCAAGGCCAACTCCCAGTTCAGTGTTCATTCTTGGCTATGTTGTGGGACCATGCAGTGCCGGCACAAGCCCATGGCTCCTTCATGCAGAGCAAGCGCTGTCGCCCATTAAACCCTCTCTCAAACTCCCATGCAAGGCCGTTTCAAGAATTAAATGAGTTAAGTCTTGGAAAGATGGGGTTGGAGTGGTGGAGCAAGCGGTAGGGCGTTTGTCTTGTACATGCTAACCTAGGATGGACCGCAGTTCGATCCCCTGGCGTCCCATATGGTCCCCCAAGCCAGGAGCAATTTCTGAGTGCATAGCCCGTAATAACCCCTGAGCGTCACCAAGTGTGACCCAAAAAGAAAAAAGAAAAAAAATGTCTTGGAAAGATGAGAGAGTTCTTTTGGAGGATGAACTGGCATTGGCCTGGTGGGTATGGTGGTGGGAGTGGTGATAATTACACACATCAAGCAGCTGTGAAGCTGAGTTCCATAACATCATTTACCAGTGATAAATCCACAGAATAAACAAACATGCAGACCCACAAATTATTAAAAACAAACATGGAGATTCTAAAAATTTTATGACTTTGGAGATGAAATAACTCCCAAATCCAGGACATAATAAAGTTTAACAAATTTAAACGCTGTAGAATATTGTTTTTACATGTACAAGGTACTGGGTTTGATTGTTGGCACTGAGAAAACAAACAAACAAAAAACAATCATCAAAAACTTGGAGGCCAGAGCAATAGTACAGCAGGTAGGGTGCTTGCCTGGCACGCGGCTGACCTGGAGTTGATCTCCTGCATTCTATACAGTTTCCCAAGCCTGTTGGGAGGACAGGGGAGTTTCCTGAGTGCAGAGCCAGAAGTAAACTTCATAAGCAGGAGCCTGGGTTCAATCCCACCACCTACATGGCCAGTTCTCTGAGCAACAGTGGAAATTAGCTCTAAAAATGGAGAGTAAGAAAGAACAGAAAAGGGCCAGACGACAGCACAGCAGGTTGGACATTTTCCTTGCACACAGCTGACCTGGGTTCAATCCTTGGCATTCTCCATATGGTCCCCGGAGTCTGCCTGCCAAGAGTAATTTCTGAGCACAGAGCCTGAGAGCCGCTGGGTGTGGCCCAAAATCAGGAAAGCAAACAAAACAAAACAAAATGAAAAAGGAAACAAGAAAAAATAGAGGGCCGGAGAGAAAGAACAACCGTAGGGCGTTTCCTTGCACATTGCCAGCACAGGACTAACAGTAGTTCGAATCCCGGTATCCCATATGGTCCCCTGAGCCTGCCAGGAGCGACTTCTGAGTGTAGAGCCAGGAGCAACCCCTGAGCACAGCTGGGAGGGACCAAAAACCAAAACCAAAACAAAACAAAACAAAAAAATAGAAAGAGGGCTGGGAGAGGAGTGAGAACAAATGGCATGGATAACTAGTCCACAAGAAGTACAGACATCTCAAAATCACAGGGAAAAAATACTCAGGGTTAGGGATGAAGGGTGGCAGTATAAGCATGTGATCTGTATGTATGAGATACCATGTCTTTATCACCAGCACCAAAAAAAAAAAAAAAAAATAACAAAACAAAATGCCACAGAGGTCTAACTTTTCACCTATCAACTTGCCAAAAATCCAGAAATGTAATGATATCTTATTTGGCTTCATTGAAAGATAATTTCATTTATTGAGATCAGAGCATAAATTGGCACCATCTGAGAGATCAATTTCGCAGATGAAATGCAAAGAGCTTCCATACACAATCGCATTTCCAGGAACTTAATTTTTCTATAGATCCACCCCTAGGGTGATGATAGAGGCTGCTCACGGTCTATTATAAATATTACTTATAACAACAAATATGATCCCAGGAGGTTCTAACAAGGCAAACAGCAACAAAATCGTTTTTAATGGATGAATATAGGAATATCTCAAAGTTACAGCTGTGACATCAAAGCCAGATTCCAACGATCTGGTATATCATGTACTCTCAAGTTTGAGCAAAAGTATATACAAATGCCAATTTCCATTTTTTTTATTAATATCTGTATTTAAACACCTGGATTACAAATGATTGTAGTTAGGTTTCAGTCATGTAAAGAACATCCCCCTTCACCAGTGCAACATTCCCATCACCAATGTCCCAAATCTCTCTCTTACCCACCCCACCCCTGCCTGTACTCTAGACAGGCTTTCTACTTCCCTCATTCATTCACATTGTTATAATAGTTCTTGGTGTAGTTATTTCTCTAACTGCACTCCTCACTCTTTGTGGTGAGCTTTATGTCCTGAGCTGGACCTTCCAGCCCTCCTCTCTTTTGTCTCTGAGAATTATTGCAAAAATGTCTTTTAAACTGGGGTGCATATACACAATGGAATATTTTGCAGCCATCAGGAAAGATGAAGTCATGAAATTTTTCTATACATGGATGTACATGGTATCAATTATGCTGAGTGAAATAAGTCAGAGGGAGAAAGATAGATGCAGAATGGTCTCCTTCATCTATGGGTTTTAAGAAAAATTTTAACAAAGGCCAATTTCCATTGATGTTTACAAGCATAAAGGTTCCTGTGGATGGGGCCGGAATGTACAGTGGGTACACTCACTTGCCTTGCACACAGCCAACCTGGGTTTGATACCCTGGCATCCCACATGGGCCCCTGTGCCCTGCCAGGAGTGATTCCTGACCTCACAACTGGAAGTAACCCCTGAGCACACTGGGTGTGTTCCTCCCCCCTAAAAAAAAAAAAAAAAAATCCTGTGGAACAATAAATAAAGAATAAATAAATAAAGAACTGTTATAGGTCACAACTTACTTTTCACCCAAGGCTTTTGAAATGTAAAAACCTACCTAGATTGCATTAGCTCCATATAGGTACTTTGTTATTGCACCTGGGTTTGGCCTGGGGGTGGACTGAATGGCAATAAAGTTGTTGGTTTTGGGGCCAGAGAGAACAGAGGAAGGGGTTTGTCTTGCAAGTGGCTGGCCCAGGACTGAGGGTGGGGTAAATCCAGGCATCCCATATGGTCCCTGAGCTGGCCAAGAGCGATTTCTGAGCACCGCCGGGTATGACTCCCAGACCCCCACCAAAAAAAAGTTGTTGGTTTTGGAAGGTTTCACACCACATGGTTAGAAGCCTAGTTTCAATCCTACATTCTTCACCCTATGCCTGGCTTAGTTTATGAATTCTCGGTTATTCTGTTCCAGAACTGTTTTTCTCTGGTTCTGTGGAGCCCAGCAAATGACAACGAGGTGGGAGATGAAAATTGGAGTTGAAAGGCTAGGGATATGGCTCAGTGGTACCTTACACAAGTGTCAAGCCAGGACTTCAATCTATTTCTTTTTCTTTTTTTAAAATTAATATCTTTATTTAAGCACCATGATTATAAACATGCTTGTAGTTGGGTTTCAGTTATAAAAAGGACATCTCCCCTTCACCAGTGCAATATTCCCACCACCAATGCCCTCAATCTATTTCTGATGTTTGAGCTCCCTGAGGCATTTATTTGTTCCAACATTGAATTAATAATTGCTAACATAGGGGCCGGAGAGATAGCATGGAGGTAAGGCATTTGCCTTTCATGCAGGAGGTCATCGGTTCGAATCCCGGCGTCCCATATGGTCCCTCGTTTCTGCCAGGAGCAATTTCTGAGCGTGGAGCCAGGAATAACCCCTGAGCACTGCCGGGTGTGACCCAAAAACCACAAAAAAAAAAAAATTGCTAACATGGAGGCAAGCAGGTCCTTACTCAAGGCCTGCAGAAAGAACAATGATGCTTACAGACCTACATAGCAACCAGATCAACTGGAATCCCAATTCCTGGTGTCTCCATATGTAATCCCCTTCCCTGGGATTACAAGTGATTTCCGACTGCCCCACAGCCTTATGGGAGCACCACAAAAAGGGGAGGAGGGTGGCCCAGCAAGAACCTTGCAAAAAATAATAGACACTCTCAGGACCAAAGCGATGGTGCAACCGTGCTAGCCTAGGACGGACAGCAGTTTGATCCCCCAGTGTCCCATATGGTCCCTTAAGACAGGAGTGATTTCTGAGTGCATAGCTAGGAGTAACCCCTGAGCATCACTGGGTGTGACCCAAACCCCCCCAAATACACATTCTCTGTGAGCTGGTGTGTATGTCCCACATCTCATGGGCACCACAATTCAAAGCATGGCCCTGGTGAGCATGCGCAGAAGCAGCACAACAAGTCAACTCAGGATCAAAGTCAACCTTCATTAAATGCTGCAACCACAGGACAGTGGAGAAGAGACAGGACTGATGGCTGAATCGCAACAGGAAGGCAGGGAACTGGAAGTCACTCAGAAAAATCAGGGCTACACTGTTTGTAGTTCCAAGATTCATTTGACCTAACTCAGCTTCAGCCTAGTTTATATAATACTGGTTAGGACAAAAACCAGAAGGGGAGGGAGCAATAGGACAACAGGTAGGGTGCTTGCCTTGCAGAGTCAACCCAGGTTCAATGCCCAGCATCCCATATGGTCCCAGTGCTGATCAGGAGTGATTCCTGAGTTCAAAAAGGATTATTCGGGGCCGGCAAGATAGCATGAAGGTAAAGCGTTTGCCTTCCATGCAGAAGGACAGTGGTTCGAATCCCGGTATCCCATATGGTCCCCTGTGCCTGCAAGGGGCGATTTCTGAGCACAGAGCCAGGAGTAACCCCTGAGCTCTGCCGGGTGTGACCCAAAAACCAAAAAAAAAAAAAAAAAAAAAAAAAGATTATTCCTGGCCTTGCATTCATAAAAATACTCCTGGCAGGCTCCAAGGACCATATAAGATGCTGGGAGGGGGGGCTGGAGAGATAGCATGGAGGTAAGGCGTTTGCCTTTCATGCAAGAAGTCATCGGTTCGAATCCCAGCGTCCCATATGGTCCCCCGTGCCTGCCAGGAGCAATTTCTGAGCATGGAGCCAGGAGTAACCCCTGAGCACTGCCGGGTGTGGCCCAAAAACCAAAAACCAAAAACCAAAAAAAAAAAAAAAGATGCTGGGAATCAAACCCAGGTCAACCACGTGCAAGAGAAGCACCCTACCTGCTGAGCTATCATTCCAGCGCCTTAGCTCATCTTTTCTATCTGCTTTAAGATAGAAATTAAATTTTTGTAATTAAAAACCAATCGAGTGGGAACTAGATGGTCCAGCCACTTTTGCCATCAATCAAGTAACCATTAGCCTGTGTGTCTCATTCCTGCACATCTCATTCCTGCACACCACTCGGGGCGTCTGTCTCCCCACATCGTGTCCGATACCAAAGCTTCCTCCAGACATTAATTTTACATTGCCCTGTCTACCAGGCAGCTAATGAGCTAACTGTCCCCAAAGCTGGCTCCAGCAGAAACGAGCTGGCCAGCACTCAGGCAACGCCACGACAGCTGTTACGTAAGAGCATTTTTTTTCACCCGAGGACGCCCTCTCTCCACAAACACTAATTGTCTAAATGATTTAAGAAGGGGAAAGATCCTTGGAGAGATCTTGAACTTGCAAGACTAGAAACTCATTTTCGGTTTTAATTGCACAAGCTTATATTCTAAAGGTCCCGGGCAAATGTCAAACCAATCAGACTGGAAATGCATCTGGTTTGAGACTTGGGGTAATTTAAATTCAGTCACTGCACAGAATGGTAGGGTCTGTGTTATTTCCTAGCGGTTTTTGTTCTCCAGCCGCAAGCCTGAGACGTCTAGGTTCCCCAATTCTGTTCTTCAATGTATGGCCCCAAGATTTTTTTTTTTTTTTTGAGTAGTTTGCTCCACTTAGGAGAGCAGAACTGGTGGGAGATGGAGAGAGAATACAACAGGTAGAGTGCTTGCTTGCATTTGGTCAACCCAGATTTGATCGTCCCCTTCCCCCAACACTTCAAATCTTACCAGAAGTAATCCCAGAGCACATAGCCAAGAAAAATCCCAAAGCTCAGGTAGTCCCCTCCACCGAAAAAATAAAAAAACAAAAACAAAAAAAAGAAAGAGGAGAAGTCCAAATTAAAATTGCTAACCAGATTGCCTTCGTTGGCAGTTCAAGATTAGAGAAGAAAAATCTGGGAGTTTATATCAACTAGATTAATGTAGAGTGTTTTATTTTTAACTTAGTTTAGTCTGGGGCCTTACCTGGTAGTGCTCAGGGACTAATGAAGAACTGCTCAAGGAGCATTTTGTAATACAAGGAATTGAACTGGGGATGGTTGCATGCCAGGCCACGGTACCTTACCCCATTCCATGTTCTGGCCCTAGTGTCCTTATTTTCTACTTGTCTCCCCAAACCATCTCAGACAGTAAAGAGACAGAAATCACATGGACACCAACTCATGGAAAAGCTCACAGAGAACCTGAACATGGAGGAAAAGCCTCCTTTCTGACAAATAAAAAAAATATGAACTTGAGAACCTTAGAACTGTCTCTCAACCCAGTTACAGAAAAGATTCATTATCATTATCATTATCATTCCTGAGGCCCAACCGAATTCTCTCAGATTAATTCAGGCCAAACGATGCCATCCATCTATTTTATGATACAGGGAGAAACTGGCCTTGAGGAAAGACTTCATCCTGAAAGGCAGGAACTGGTGTGGGGTGTGGCACAAAAACACCTCCATGAAAAGCCACATGGGTTCTGAGCCAGGAATGACTGAGCAGGGCTTAGAGTACAGGTCAGCACCGATGGTCCTCCAGTCAATGCCAAATCCAGCTCTGAGGCTACAAGTTTCCCACCCCACACTTCCCAGCACGTCAAAGCCTGGGAGCAAAAGGGGTAATGCATCTTCTTTAGAAGCAGAAAGCTAAGTGGGGAGGGAAAAAGGAAGGAAAGAAAGAAGGAAGGGAGGAGAGAGGAAAGAAAGGAAGGAAGAGAAAGAGAAAGGAAGGATTGAGAAAGAGGAAGAAAAGGAAAGAAGGAAAAAGGAAGAGAAAAGGGAGGGAGGAGGGAGGGAAGAAAAAAGGGACGAGGGAGGGAGGGAAAAGGGAAGGAGAAAAAAGTAGGAAGGAAGGAAGGAAGGAAGGAAGGAAGGAAGGAAGGAAGGAAGGAAGGAAGGAAGGAAGGAAGGAAAGAAGGGAAGGAAGGAAGGAAGGAAGGAAGGAAGGAAGGAAGGAAGGAAGGAAGGAAGGAAGGAAGGAAGGAAGGAAGGAAGGAAGGAAGGAAGGAAGGAAGGAGGGAGGGAGGGAGGGAGAAAGGGAGAAAGGGAGAAAGGGAGAAAGGGAGAAAGGGAGAAAGGGAGAAAGGGAGGAAAGAAACTCAGAGTCCAGCTAGCTGGCAAGGAATCTCCTTCCCAGATAGCCATGCAGACATGTCTCGAAAAAAGCCATATGGTTCCACTTGTTATTTTTGGCCCCTTTCCTCTGCTTCTTTCTTATAGAGAGAGAAAGAGAGAGCCTCCAGTTATTATTACCATTGGAGTGATAAATCACTTTGAATTCCCAAGGCTCCGAGAGGCATCTACTGGCAACTATTCCAGGTCTCACTTTTAGTCAAAGACCTTAGAGAATTGTTCAGTGAATGATGTTTCGCCTTTTCCAAAAATGTGATTTTATATAAGCTCAGCCTACAGATCCAGAAGCTTCAGATCTACAGCTTGTCCTGAGCTACGTTCAAATGAAGAGAACACATTACAGGTGGAAATGAAGAGCTCAAAGCACAAGATCCTACACACTAAATTTTTCTTTCTTTTAAAAAATTTTTGCATGGGGGCCTGAGATAGCACAGCAGTAGGGCATTTGCCTTGCACACAACCGATCCAGGACAGACGATGGTTCAAATCCCAACATCATATGGTCCCCCTCGAGCCTGCCAGGGGCTATTTCTGAGCACAGAGCCAGGAGTAACCCCTGAGCACAGCCAGGTATAATCCAAAAAAACAAAAACAAAAAAATTTGCAGTGCTTGGGATCAAATTGAGGGCATGTACAACAAGTGCTTGGAGGTTCTAGAGATAGTACAGGAGTAATATCTGCCTTGAAAATATGACTGTAGGGGACGGAGAGGTGGCGCTAGAGGTAAGGTGTCTGCCTTGCAAGCGCTAGTGTAGGATGGATCGCGGTTCGATTCCCCGGCATCCCATATGGTCCCCCCCCCAAGCCAGGAGCTATCTCTGAGCGCACAGACAAGAGTAACCCCTGAGCGTCAAATGGGTGTGGCCCCCCAAAAAAAAGTTTAAATAAAAGAAAATATGACTGTAGCTGTGACCCTGGTTCGAATCCTCAGCACCGTAAATGAAACCCCAGGAGTGATCCCTGAGTCTGTCTGTCTCTCTCTCAAAATAATTAATACAGGGCTAGAAAGACAGTCTAGTGAGTATGGAACTTAATTTCCATGCACTGACTCTGAGTTTAATATATTACACCACATATGGACCTCTGAGTACCCTGGGAGTATTCCCTGAGTAGAGCCAGGAATAAGCCCTGAGCATAGCCCAATGTGACCCAAATCTTTCCCCACCAAAAAATAAAAATGAGACACAGCAAAACTGAAAGAACTGGCAACACCAGCTAACAATAGATAGGCACTGAATGGCAGAGTCTCTTTTAGACAGGGCAGACTGTGTCTATCTGCAGGGGGCGACAGGGCCTGGAGTCCTTACCTGCTCCATCATCTTTTTTTTTTTTTTTTGTTTTTGGGCCACACCCGGTGATGCTCAGGGGTTACTCCTGGCTGTCTGCTCAGAAATAGCTCCTGGCAGGCACGGGGGACCATATGGGACACCGAGATTCGAACCAACAACCTTTGGTTCTGGATCGGCTGCTTGCAAGGCAAACGCCGCTGTGCTATCTCTCCAGGCCCCATCATCTCTTTCAAAGGGAACTCAAACACCAGTTTCTTAGGACCCTGCCTGGTGGCAGGGATATGACATACATTTGATTCTGGCCCTTCTCAAGAGGCAATCTCAGGCTTGCTGCTAACTTCACATAAAGATAGCCCTTGTTAGAAGGGTGGGAATGCTGACTTGAACCTTCTCAGGATTACATGAGATTGGGGGAGGTTGTAGTGGTAGCTGTGGGCATTCTGGAGAGCCAACAATATCCCCAAATGCAGAGACAATAGAAACACACACATCCCATCTCCAACTCAAACAAATGTCATCTGAGTTAAGGTCGAGAAAACCTGCATGGGGTTAAGGCAGAGAAGGGAGCACTGTGACAAAGACAATGGAAATGAGCACTCTGAGCAAGAACTGGGTGCTTCAGTAAAAAATATTGCAAATCAAAGCATCTAAAAGGAGAGAGAGAGAGAGAGAGAGAGAGAGAGAGAGAGAGAGAGAGAGAGAGAAGAAAAATGCCTACCATAGTGGCAGGTGAGAGGAAAACTGGAGAGACTGATGGTGGAAAATGTGCACTGATGAAGAACATTTTATGACTGAAACCCACTCATCAACAACTTTGTAACTGTGCATTTCCCAATGATCCCATTAAAAATCTATTAATATTTTTTAAAAAGGGAAAACCTGGAGCTGGTGAGGTGGCGCTAGAGGTAAGGTGTCTGCCTTGCAAGCACTAGCCAAGGTAGGACCACAGTTGGATCCCCCGGGGTCCCATATGGTCCCCCCAAGCCAGGGGCAATTTCTGAGCGCTTAGCCAGGAGTAACCCCTGAACATCAAATGGGTGTGGCTCAAAAAAACAATAATAAAAAAAAGGGGGGAACCTGTCTGGGTAGCACCCACCATTTTCTCTATGGCCAAGTTTACATTCAGAAAATTAAGTTCCAGGGCTGGAGAGAGGAGAAGTTTGAACATAGGCTTGGCATGCAGGAGTCCCAGGTTCAATCCCTGATGTTACATGATCCTTCCCAGTCCACTAGGGGTGGGTAGTTCTACTCTCCCCCAAAGATACATTTTATATTAACCATTGAAAATAAATCAAGGTGGGCCGGAGAGATAGCATGGAGGTAAGGCGTTTGCCTCTCATGCAGGAGGTCATCGGTTCGAATCCCGGCGTCCCATATATGGTCCTCCCGTGCCTGCCAGGAGCAATTTCTGAGCCTGGAGCCAGGAATAACCCCTGAGCACTGCCGGGTGTGACCCAAAAACCACAAAAAAAAAAAAAAAAAGAAAAAAAAAGAAAAGAAATCAAGGAAACATCACCTACCCAAGATGCTGATGAGGAGAAAGTGGTCTCAAAGCGGAAAATTTTTTCAAAGAAAGAAAAAAGTGGCCAATAAAAATGGGGATGTGTTAAATTTCACCCAATACTGACATATCTGCTGACTGTTTGATGCTGTGGTGGGTTCCAGCCTGCCCAAGCCAGAGGAGGGGAGCTGAGTATAGGCAGTGCTAGGGTGGCAAGAGAAAAGGCAAACAAACCACTTGAACCACAGAGATTCCATTTGGGATTTTTTTCCCCTACAATTCTTAGAAACACCAGCAGCTTCCAAGAACCTGGAAAGTGGGAATAATCACTTAGACCTCATTTTCCAGTGATGGGACATAAGCACCACAACCAATAACCTCAGTCTGGCCTTCTTCAACTACTGCTTCGCAGAAAAGAGCTGGTCTGTAGGTAGAAAAAGTTTGTTGCACACTATGAGTCTATGGGGCCAGAGTGGTGGTGCGGTGGTAGGGTGCTTGCCTTGCATGTGGCTGACCTAGGATGGACCTCGGTTCAATTCCTTGGTTCCATATGGTCCCCCAGGCCAGGAGTGATTTCTGAGTGCATAGTCAGGAGTAACCCCTGAGTGTCACTGGATGTGGCCAAAACAAAACAAAAATAAACACACACAAAGAGAAAATCCTAGAAGAAAATCCTGGAGCAATAGTACAGTAGGTAAGACATTTACCTTACATGTAGCCAACCCAGGTTTGATCTCAAATGGTCCTAAGAGTCTTCCAGGATTGATTCCTGAGTGCAGAGCTGGGTGTGGCCCCCAAAAAACAACCACAAGCACAAAAAGAAAAGAAAAGAAAAGAAAATGCTAGAAGGCTAAAGCACAGTAAAAGTGCTAGATGCTTCTTTCCTTTCTGCCTCACACCAGCAATTCTAGAGTAACCACCATTGACAAAGGAGGAAACTGAGGCTAAGTGCCAAAGCATGACTCATGCCAGGACCGCTTGCAGAAGAGCTGGGCTGAGCTGAGTTCGATCGAAGCAATCTGATTTGAGTAGCCAGACTTAGTATCATTGATTTGCTGTCGAGCATGATCGACTCAAAGTGCTATTTAACTTTTAATGACTATGCAGCTATTTCTTGCAGATGGGTAAAGGAGAAGCCCAAGGAAAAAGTGGAGTTTCAGAGTTTCTAGAGAACACTGTCTCTGTCTAAAGAACGCCTCCCAGGGCTGTAGGGGGCCAAAGAGGCCACAAGGAGCGTGTGATGGAGGATGAGCAGCTGGAGAGGGGATGTTTTCCTCCCTTCCATCCTGCAACTTCACAAGTTCATGTCAGAAATAGGTGATGCTAGGGCCGGAGAGATGGCACAGTGGTAGGGCATTTGCCTTGCACGTGGCCAACCCAGGAGGTATGGTGGTTCGAATCCCGGCATCCCATATGGTCCAGGACACTGCCAGGAACGATTTCTGAGCCAGAGCCAGGAGGAACCCCTGAGCGATGCTGGGTTTGACCTCAAAACAAACAAACAAAATAAATAAAAGAAACAGGTGATGCCTCAGTAATCTACTACTACCAGGAGCCAGGATAGGAGAAAGTACAGTGGTTATGGTATAAGCCTGACGAACACCTGATCTGGGTTCAATTCTCAGTACCAGATGGTCTCCAAGCACTGCTGGCTGCCTTCAATGCTCTGAGCACATCAGAAGTGGCCTGATCTCTGGGTGCTGCAGAACCCACATGGCATGGCATCCTCGTGCTCTAAATGGTTGGCTGAGTTGACAAGGAATTGGGGCCCCCAGACCACTAGATAGGTTTCCAGACTAACAATAATACAATAATAACCATCATCATTCAGATCTGGAATCAAATAGTGCTTTTGTTTTTGTCTGTGGGCCATACTCAATGGTGCTCAAGGGTTACTCATGATTCTGTGCTCAGGAATCACTTCTGGCTGTGTTCTGTGATCAGTAGCACTAAATGGGGTAGCAAGGATCAAACCCAGGTCAGCTATGGGCAAGGGAAGAGCTATAGTGCTGTACTCTATCTCTGGTGCCCCTAGAATTAAATAATTCTTTATTTTTCTATTTAATCTGTCCTCCTTTCTCTGATCTCCATATTCCTTCTTTATTGACCCAGGTCCTCAGTCCCTAGTGGAAAGTGTGGAGGCTTTGCAATAGAGAAGATGGAAATGCCTATTGTTCTTTCTATCTTACAATCTCTACAGATCCTGAAACTGCCTTTCAGTGTTCCTTGTGTATTTAAAAAGGAAGGAAGGGTGGGAGTGATAGCACAGTGAGTAGGGCATTTGCCTTGCATGCATCCCACCAGAACTCTATCCCCAGCATCCCATATGGTCTCCGTATGACCCTCAAACAAAAGGAAAGCAAAGCAAAAAGGAAGCGGTACTGAAAAGAGAGAGCACAGTGGGGAGAGCACTTGTTTTGCAAGCAGCTGACGTGGTTGAATCCCTGACATCCCCTGTTATCCCCAAGCACCACCAGAAGTGATCCCTGAGAACTGCTTGGCATAGCCCAAAAAACAAAAAAAAAAAAAAAAAAAAAAGAAATAATATATTTTTAAAAAGAGAGTAAGTTACTTGAGGAGATATAAGCCCACTCACTGTCTGCTGTAAAATCAGGTTTAGTCAACAGCAACCTTTAAACAGCAGTCAGTGAGTAATTTGGCAAGTTCTCACCCCTACTGATCAGACTGTTCTTATGTCTCACAGAGCTCTCAGGTACATAAAAAAACAGCTCTATTCCAAATATTGATACATTTTTCTACCACATAGTTACGAGCAAGAAAATGCACTGTATTCTTTGGCCCAGTCTGGACATCCTACTGCCAAGAACCAAAGCCAACACCAACTTGTGGGGCCATTCTGACCCTCTCAACCCTATCCGTGTCCACAGCTACACCGATCCCAGGGGCTTGCCTCCTTATCAGAACCTCCAAAAATAACATGTTGTGTGGTCTAATGAGAAGGAACAGTGAGGAAGGTGCTTGCCTTGCATGTGGATAGTCCCAGTTCAATCCCCAGCACAACAAATGGTACTAAGACCTACCAGGCATGCTCCCTGACCACAGAAATAGGGGTCAGCTCTAAGCACCCCTGGGTTTGCCCCCCCAAAAAAATATAGAATAACAATTTGTGCAAGTAGCCAAGGCCTGACAAAGCTCCTCTATGAAGAATCTTTTGGAAAGCAAGCAGCCATGTCGGAGGGAGGCTGAGCAGGGTTCCTGGACTCACAATCTGAGCCCTAGAGAACCCATTTCTGGATCTTAGAGTCTGAAAACCATTGCCTCAGAAATACTGTTCAGAGAGAAATAAACTGGAGCTAGAATGATACAATGGATAGGGAGTTTGCCTTGTACACAGCTGACCTGGCTTCAAGTCCCAGCATCCCCTAGGGTCCCCTGCACTTCCGGGAGTAATCCCTGAGCACAGAGCCAGGAGTAAGCTCTAAGCATTAAGAAAAAAAATAGGGCCCGGAGAGATAGCACAGCGATCCAGGACCAAAGGTGGTTGGTTCGAATCCCAGTGTCCCATATGGTCCCCCATGCCTGCCAGGAGCTATTTCTGAGCAGACAGCCAGGAGTAAAACCCCTGAGCATCGCCGGGTGTGGCCCCAAAACCCCAAGAAAAAGAAAGAAAAAGAAAGAACGAAAGAAAAATAAAGAAAGAAAAAGAAAGAACGAAAGAAAAATAAAGAAAGAAAGAGTAAGAAAGAAAGAAAGAAAGAGTAAGAAAGAAAGAAAGAGTAAGAAAGAAAGAAAGATAAGAAAGAAAAAAAAAGAAAGAAAGAAAGAAAGAAAGAAAGAAAGAAAGAAAGAAGAAAGAAGAAAGAAAAGAAAGAAAAAAAAAGAAAAAAAAAAAAAGAAAGAAAGAAGAAAGAAAGAAAGAAAGAAAAGAAAGAAAGAAAGAGAGAGAGAGAGAGAGAGAGAGAGAGAAAGAGAGAAAGAAGAGAGAAAGAGAGAAAGAGAGAAAGAGAGAAAGAGAGAAAGAGAGAGAGAGAGAGAGGGAGGGAGGGAGGGAGGGAGGGAGGGAGGGAGGGAGGGAGGTAGGAAGGGAGGGAGGGAGGGGGGGAGGGAGGGAGGAAGGGAGGAGGAAGGGAGGAAGGAAGGGAGGAAGGAAGGGATGGAGGGAGGGAGGGAGGAAGGGAGGAAGGAAGGAAATAAAGAAGGAAGGGAGGGAGGAAGAAGGAAGGAAGGAAGGAAGGAAGGGAGGGAGGACGAAAGGAAGGAAGGAAGGAAGGAAGGAAGGAAGGAAGGAAGGAAGGAAGGAAGGAAGGAAGAAAATAGAAACAACAACAACAAGAAGAGGGAAAAATAGATAAAAAATAATTTTTTTTTTATTTTTTAATTTATTTTATTTTTTTAGAAACAAATTTTGTTGGAAACAGAATTTGTTAGCAGAAACACAGGCAGTAGAACCACAATGAGATTATTTAGCCAGGATAGTTCCACCAGGAGATCAACTCACCAAATGTGAAGCCACTGGGGACCCACGTGATTGTCGTGTCACTAGAGTCACTTTATCATGATCTTCAGGTCACTTACGGTCTCCCATTGGTGTCTGTTAAAATCTCCCATGAACAGAACTGGTTGTCCTGAGCTCCCACGATGTAAATGGGATCTACAACGCAGTCATCTCGGATTTGATTTCCTGGTATCCTATCTAGTCCCCCAAACCTGCCAGAAGCCATTCCTGAGCACCACCGGGTGTGACCCACAAACAGAAAAACAAAACAGAAAGAAAAAAAAGGGGGCAATTTACACTATCTTCCCTCAAATGCGCTAAAAAAGAGCTTTGACAAGCAATTCCCAATTGACTGAATATTTGAATTTCTCTCCAAATACCACCATAAACATATGTGTGTCTAGGTGTATTACATGGATGGTCTCAATTGTTTGTTTTCCTACAAGTTCTCTGAAAAAGCTGATTCATTGAAGCTTTGTTTATTCATACTACCCAAAGGATGGAGCAGAGGCTTTGACTGATGAAGTCCTGGGTTCAATTCCCAGCACTGCACCTTGCCATCCTTGGAAATAAACCCCAGAATGGAGAGCTAGGAGCAGTTCTTGAGCACAGATGGTTGAGGCTCCACAAACCAAACCAATCTTGTGCAAGACAAATATAAAAAAGTCTTTGCAAATGAGTATATCTCTTATATTTAGTCTTTCCTATTATTAATAAATAGGCACAGTATCACTAACACCAAAATAGATACATGCATGCTAGTTTTTAATTTTTTTAAAAAGGTATTTTCATAAAACCCTTCTGATTATTTTTGTTTATTTTGGAGGGACATACCCTTCGAACTCAGGGCATAATACTGACTCTGTCCTCAGAGATCACTCCTGGTAGGCCTAAGGGAATCAACCATATGCCATATGTAGTGCCAGGGATGGAACCTGGCTCAGTTGCATGCACGGCAAACACCCAAAAGCTGTATTAACACTCCAGCCTCCCTTCTGATATTTGTGTATGTAATGCAGAGTTTCTCTTCTACCTTAAAGATTGTGTGTGTGTGTGGGGGGGGGGGGTTCCTCCCGGTAATTTCTGGAGGTTCATAGCCCCAGTGCAGGTTTCTCTCAATCAGGCCTCAGTTCATTGTGAGGGCCTGAGTATGCAGCTGAATTACATATCTGGGGATACCTGGGTAACCCCAGCAGTGCTAAGGACCTCTGGAGCCACATTCTGGGGTTGTTCAGGGACCTCTTGGGCTGCACTTGGTGATGCTCAGAGGTTTTATGAAGCCAGAAATGAAACCCAGAGTGCATGCAACTTAACTGCTGTACTATTTTCTGCCCACTACCCTGAAGATTTACCCAAAATTCTCTACTTTAAAAAAAAGCCTTGCATAAGGACCAGAGAGACAACACAGCAGGTAAGGTGCTTGCCTTGCACATGGCTGGCCCAGGTTTGATCTCTGGCATCCCATATATGACCCTTCTGGCCTGCCAGGATTAATTTCTCTCAGTAGTGCAGAGCCAGAAGTGACCCCTGAGCACAGCCAGTGTGACCCCCCAAAACCCAAACAAATCCAAAACAAAAAAACTAAAAACAAACAAGCAAACAAACAAAAATCTCATACACTCCATGCTCACAAAAAATATCAAGCCTGATAAAATAGCAGTATATTCAGGATTTTACCCAAAGATTCTTACCATTACTACCCACTGTTTAGAGCCAAGAAAGATAAAAGAACTAAAACTATTCATCTCCAGTTGACTTCAATCTCCACTTGTAAGAGCAAGTGGTTGATGTCAAAGAATGCGGTGCTCCTCCAGCAATTTCTTGGTACAGTGTGGAATTTGCTTTGCAAGGAGTTCTTCTTAGCCAGAGCCAAAGAAAGTGACCTTGGGTTTACTCTCTCTCTGAAGAAGTCTAAAGTTGAAAATGTCACCACAGCCACAGAAGGCAGGTTCTGCAGGCATGAATAAATGGTTCCATATTAAGGAAGCTACAAGGTCTTGGTTAATACAAGTCTAAAGAGGTGATGTGATGAGTCCAATCCTGAGAAATGAAGGCCAAGAGAACGTTTTCTATCCACACATGTATTTAGATATAAGGCTACAGACCCATCAAGCCCTACATCCAGGATGTATCACATCTGAATGAATTAGAACCTAATGAGAATGTGTACAAGCACTGTGACTGCCCCATCATGTATCGAAGCCAAGGGTACCACCACTAAAGTACTACTCCCATCATGCAATGCAGCCAAGAGCACACCCCGCCTGCAGTGTACTACTACTCCCATCATGCACTGCAGTCAAGACAGAGCCACTATTAAGTGAGAGATCCCAGTTATTAGAACTACTATGAAGGGGACTGCAAGAATGAAGTAATGGAAGCCCTAGTTTTGAATGACTAGCCCAGACAAAGACTAAAACAAGAACACCAGTTCCCTATAGGTATGCTCTTTCCTCTAAATAGCACATTTTTGACATATCAAAAAGAATTTCTTTTCTCTCTGCTATTTCCCATGGAGCTCAAGTACCATTCTCACGCTCTGCTCCCGAGAGCTCATTCTTGTCTTATTTCTGGCTCATCTTCCTAATTCAACCTGAGTTTCCACATTCCCCATCTCCTAGCTGTCAACAGATTCCTGTCCCAGTCCCCCCTTCTCCTGCCCCATCGCTTCCCCCTGGAGGCCTCGGAGCCTCTGTTCTCCGTATCCATGCCTGACACTCCCTTACCAGCCCAGAGAATAAATAAGCACCACCCCAAAAGAAAAGCCTCTCTTTTTAATGTCAACATTATGCAACCATTTTATAAACAACCTGCAACTCAAAAGCAGAGCTGGGGCGTGTGGGGGGGGTGGCAGGCAGGGCTTGATGGGAGAAGCAGTAACCCAGGAGAGTAGGCAGAAATCAGGGAAACAAACCTCTATATAATGGAAGCCCCAAGAGCAAAAGGAAGGGAACTGTTTCTGGTTGGAGAAAAATGGGGGGAACAGGTTCTAAACACTTCCTGTCTCCCTGGAACCCCAACACATCAAAAACTGTCTTCAAAGCAGAATGCATGAAGTTCATACTGACTCATAAGTAATGACCAGCCAACACCTTCCGGGAGTCTCAAAAGTCTGTTTTCATAAGCAGTGTTATTAATATCACCTCATAGATGAGCCCACTGATAGCCTTTATTTTGGGAGGATAGAATAAAGAGATGTTGTCCACCATATGCCAAGTACAAGGCAAGCATCTTCACCCTTGTATTATTTCTGTGGTCTCTGAAATCTTTTTTCTGACAAAGATCAAAAACATTTTTAAGAAAATTAAAAAGAAAATAAGGGGCCGGGTAGGTGGCGCTGGAGGTAAGGTGTCTGCCTTGCAAGCGCTAGCCAAGGAAGGACCTCGGTTCAATCCCCCGGCGTCCCATATGGTCCCCCCAAGCCAGGGGCGATTTCTGAGCACATAGCCAGGAGTAACCCCTGAGCGTCAAACGGGTGTGGCCCAAAAACAAACAAACAAACAAATAAAAAGAAAATAAAATACAAGACTGGAAAGAGCTCAGCAGGATAAGCACATGCTTTGCTTTTAGGAAGCTGGGGTTCCATCTCTAGCAGCTCATAGTCTACCAAGCACCCCAGAAATGACAGCCAAGTGCATAGCTAAACATTGCCCCCCTGGGACCAGAGCAGTTTACCTCATACGTGGCAGACCCCAGTTCTATCCCTGGCATCTCATAAGGTCCCTGGAGCCTTTCAGGAGTAATTTCTGAGAGAGCCAGGAGTAATTCCTGAGTGCCTCTGGGTGTGGTCCAAAGACAAAAACAAAAAGTCACTTTCCAGCACTAAAATACCCTCTTCCGGAGAAAAACAACAACTGACAAACAAATTCAGCTCCTAGTTACATTTATCAACTGCTTCAACTACCTTGTAACCTGAATTTTCTAATTTTTCCCTCAAATATGCCCTCATAGGGGACATCATCCCTACAGAAAGAAAACAAGTGGTCTGCAGGATTTATTTAGAAAATATGTAAACCAAATAACAAATCGGCTTCTCATTTTTATTATTTTATTTTATTTTATTTTATTTGGTTTTTGTGTCACACCAACGGTGCTCAGGGGTTACTCCTGGCTCTGCACACAGAAATCGCTCCTGGCAGGCTCGAGGGACCATATGGGATGCTGGGATTCGAACCAGGGTCCATCCTGTGTTGGCCACGTGCAAGGCAAACGCCTTACCACTGTGCTATTGCTCCAGCCCCTTCATCTCCATTTTTAAAACAGTTTCTTGGCATCTTTTGAGCTGTTGCTATAAACAAGCATGGAGAAACATCAGACTCAAGACACAGCCTCTAACTCTCCCTGGCCACGACACACACGCGCACACACACACACACACACACACACACACACACACACACACACACACACACACACACACCACCCCAATGCAGAAACAGATGTCTCTCCCTGAAACCCCAACTTCATCACCCCACACCCACACCCTAACTGGTAACTGGGTATGGCACCGGGTTCTGGCAGTCCTTATCATGTGACTCTGAGAACAACATTTCACCTTTGTCCTTTCCTGTCTTCCTCTGTATTAGCACAGCGAATCAGAGCACAGCCAGAGCAATAACACAGCGGGCAGGGCTCTTGCCTTACAGGCAGATGAGCTGGGTTCAATCCCCAGCAACACATACTGTTTTTTGAGTCCCACCAGGAGTGATCTCTGAACAGAGAACCAGGAATAAGTCCTGAGCACTGTCAGGTAAAAAATCAAATTAAAAATAAATAACAGGGGGCCCGGAGAGATAGCACAGCGGTGTTTGCCTTGCAAGCAGCCGATCCAGGACCTAAGGTGGTTGGTTCGAATCCCGGTGTCCCATATGGTCCCCCGTGCCTGCCAGGAGCTATTTCTGAGCAGACAGCCAGGAGTAACCCCTGAGCACTGCCAGGTGTGGCCTAAAAACAATAAATAAATAAATAAATAAATAAATAAATAAATAAATAAATAACATAACATAACATAACATAACATAACATAACATAACATAACATAACATAACATAACATAACATAACATAACATAACTTTTTTTTTGGGGGGGGTCACACCCGGCAGCGCTCAGGGATTACTTCTGGCTCTATGCTCAGAAATCGCTCCTGGCAGGCTCAGGGGACCATATTGGATGCCGGGATTCGAACCACCCACCTTCTGCATGAAGGCAAACACCTTACCTCCATGCTATCCCTCCAGTCCCAAATAACAGAACTTTTACTTTTTTATGTAAGTCCTATATAAAACTCACAAAGATGAATCAAATAAATTTCAAATTCTTTGGAACACTTTCTCCCATTAGTCTTGTTAGCTCAGTGAGAGGTTAAGAATAGCTGGTGTTTGGGGGACCAGAAAAATAGCCCAGCAAATTGCCTTGCACACAGACAAACCAGGTTTGATCCCAGCATCCTATATGGTCCCTTGAGTCTGCCAGGAGTAATTTCTGATCAAAGAGCCAGGAGAAACCCCCTAAACACCATTAAATGTGGCCCAAAACAAAAACAAAAAAAATGCTAATTTGGGAGAACTGGAGAGAAAATACAGTGGGTAACATGCCTTGCATGTGACTAACCTGGATTCAATCCAGGGCACCACCAGGAATGATTCTTGAGTACAGAGCCAGGAGGAAACTCTGAGCACCGTTAAGTGTGCACAACTCCCCCCAATAAAAACATAACTAACAACTCGTTTCCATTTATTCCTTCATTGTTAGTAGAGGGTCAAATCTATCATTTACCAAAAATAAGTAAGATGATACTGGTAAGAGCATTAAGGACCTAGTAAGGGCACAATACATGACCTATCTGCATGACCTATCTGTATCCATGAGCAACTTAGGCCTTTACATTTTTTTTCTGTTTTTGCTTTTGCCCCCACAGATCCTGACACAAGCGCCTAAACTCTGATGGGGCATCAAACATGTGGCATCAACAGTCGCCTTCAGTGGGGTGCAGCCTCACCAGTGGCCAAGACTCACCACCTGACAGAGAAATGAGGGACTTATAAGGGGGTGTCACGAGCCTGCATACAGGGAGTTATGCACTTACTTGGCATGGGGAACCCTCCTGGTTAATTTTTCTTGGTAAACTCTCCTTTGATTTCACACAAGCAGACAAGGTAAACCAGGAGGGTGGAAAGCAGCAAGATAGGGCTTGGGGTGGGGTGCACCATGCCCCAGGGCTGGAAGATCTAAGCCCTTAGATGAGAAGACATCTTTTGGAGGGTTGGGGGCTGGACTCGAAAAGAGACTAGACCTGAGGGGCGTGGCTATGCCTGGGGTGGGCGTGGTTAGGCCAAGGGCGGGTCGAGGCTAGGCCCGGATGAATGGGACCAGACATGGGGTGGGTGTGGCCATATCACTGGGAGGGGCGTGGGTATAGCAAGGAGGAGCGGGGCAGGGGCGGGGCTCCCTTTAGCAGCCCTGGATTCTCTGCACCTGATCTTCTGCATTGGGCAAGGCCTCTGATCTACCTGGATCAGTTTTCTGGGGCGCCCACGGATGCAGCAGGACGCTTCACCCCGCCAATTTGGCCAACACTCCAGGACTGTGAGATGAACAACACAAACACAGCTTTTATTTCTCAGCTGGTTTTACCACCCGCCCACAGAGCATAGGGGCTGTCTCCCGCCTTCTACCTGAGCACAGTAGCCCTTAGGGGTGCATGGGGTGTCAGGATGGCATCTGGCGGTGGCTAGGTGTCGCTGCTCAGAACCTGACATGGCTGTGGCACGAAGACTCATGAGGTGGGCAGGTATGGATGTGTTGGACTCACTCCGGTCTCCTGTACAACTATTCACCAACCTACCTCCACCCCATGAGGACAGTGGGAAAACATCTTTATGACATCCAGAGCTTAATATTCAGTGGCTTTGCAATACTAAGTTCACCATCCAAGCAACTCTCAGGGGTTATTCCTGGCTCTCATGTTAGGAATTACCCCTGGCAGGTTTAGGGGATTATATGGGATGCCAAGGATCCAACCTAGGTCTGCCACAAGCAAAGCAAATGCCCTATCCATTGTACTATCGCTCTGGTCCCTAAAATGCAGATTTATGCGGTACATGACCTAACTTTTAAAAACCTGAACCAAAATACAAAATAGTCTTGGTCTCAAGAACCACTATTTGAGCGCAAGAACCAAGGCATAGAAATGAAACTATTGCTGGATTTATTGAGCAGCTACTGTGTGTAGACTTGGAGTTCAGCACCTTTTCTTTCCTGTGTCTTCAGGGAACTAGATGTCCCAGGCCTCTTGGAGATTAAACACACACACACACACACACACACACACACACACACACACACACGTGGGTTACAAAGGAAGTACAGCATCAAAGATAATTTACCCTTAGCTAGGTCCAACCGAGTCTCTCTCTACTCTTTGCCTCTCTGAATAAAACAGGAAGAAGTCGGTGTTCACAGGGGTGAAAGGCAAAATGGAAACAGGGATGTATCTATATGCAAAAATGAAAGAATTAAGTCCAACACAGGCCTGGAAAGACTCAGAGATGTGATAGGCGTGGGAGAGAGGTAGAGAGGTAATACTAGGAAAGGCATTTAGCTAGCTCCAAGGGTGGTGTGCCTGCTTTCTAGTATATAAGGCCAACAGAGATGGAGAATTGCTAGAAAACTAATGAATTCAAAGAGCACATTCCTCAAGATGCCAAATTTAAGGAAACAGACCTTTCTGTTGATCATTAGTTAGTCCAGTGAAAGAGATACGCGGATATTGCCTCCATTTGAAATTTCTGACCTTTTCTAAGAATTTTAGTCTCCTCATTAGTTATCTCTATATTGGCTGTAGTCAGAGCTTGGCCGACATTTCAAAAGGACACAAAACAAGAGCTGTGAGGAACTTCTTCCAATTCCCCTCATTTACAAGAGAAAGAGTCCCGGAGAGGCTCAGGTCTGGTGTGGGGAGCTGGGGGGGGGGGGGTGGGAAAGACAGGAATTAGGGCCCCAACTTCTCAGACATTTGGATCCTGTCAATGGCTGAGTAAAATTTCCCCTAATTACCTGACAGTGGCCTGGCTTATTCACAATTCATTCTCTGGAGAAGAGTTCAGCTGCAGAATTACAACTGAAACCTCAATTTAATGTGTGGAAGGGGATTTGGTTATTAAAAACATATCTAACTGAATTATCTCAATTTGTTTGACATACATCAGCTCAAAAAAATTTGTGTGTGGGGAGTGCCACGCCCAGTGATTCTGGAGAAAGGTTCCAGATCCAACTAGAAAGTTTTCTTGGCTTGGTTTGTGGGGTGGGGTGAGAGAAGGGGAAATCAAACCCAGCTCTCCTGCATTCAAGGTATGTACTTGACCATCAATCTCTATCTCAGACCTCTGCACTTTTAAGTATCTTTGTTTTTGTTTTGGGGGCTATACCCTGCAGATTTTCAGGGGTTACTCCTGGCTCTGAGCTTAGGCATCACTCTTGCAGGCTTGGGAGACCATATGGAATGGTGGGATCGAACCCGAGTTGGACACATGAAAGGCAAGCGCACTAACCACTGTGTCATTGCTCTGGCCCTCTTCTCGGTTTTCTTTGTTTAGTTTAATTTTATTGGATTTTGGGCCACACCAGGCAGTACTCAAGAGTTACTCCTGACTCTGAGCTCAGAAATTACTCCTGGCAGGTTTGGGGGACCATATGGAATGGCAAGGATTGAACCCAGGTCTGCCATGTGCAAGGCAAAGGTCCTACCTGATGTATTATCGCTTCAGCTCTTCTAGGTATTTTTAATCCTTCCAACATAATGTTTTAGCTCTCCTCCTGCTATACAGAAGTATGTTTAGAAAACATCAACTTGGGGGCAGGAGATAGAGCAAGGGCTAGAGCACATGCTTTGCATGCAGAAGGCTGTGTGGTCCCAATACCATTTTTTAAAAAGAAAGACAAAAAAGAAGAGGAAAGGAAAGACAAAAAGAAGAGAAAAGGAAAGATGAGAAAAGACAGGAAAGGGAAGGGAAGGGAAGGGAAGGATAAAGGGAAGGGAAGTGAAGAAAAGGATAAAGGGAAGGGAAGGGAAGAAAAGTATAAAGGGAAGGGAAGAGAAGGGAAGGGAAGGAAAGGGAAGGGAAGAAAAGGATAAAGGGAAGGGAAGGGAATAAAAAGAAATCCTTGGTGGACCAGAAAGATACTATAAGGTAGGGTGCTTGCCCTGCATATGGCCAATCTGAGTTCAATCCTGGGCATCTCATAGGGTCTCTCAAGCACCACAGTTCTAGAGCACAGAGCCAGGAATATTAATGAGTGTGCCCCCACCTGAAGAAAACCAGCAGGTAGTCTCTTTTTTTTTTTCCAGTGCAAGAAAGAGTAAAGACACATTAAACTATGACATTAGGCTTTGCAAGAACACGATTCCTAAAAGGATCCACTTGCAGTCTCGGCTCTGTAAGATTTCTTTATTACTATTTGCTTTTCTGATTTTCCACATAAATAAATTCTGTTTTTTTTCCCCCAAAGTAATCTGGTACTTTCACAGATTTTAAATTTATTTTTTTTCCTTTTAAAATTTCCCCGTTATTCAATTTTAATGTCCTTGGAGTGTTTTATCTGGGGATTAGACAACTGTACCAAAACACAGCTGTTCCACTTTTTTTTTTTTTGGCCTTTATTTTTCACATTAAAAAACTCCCACTATCAGCCAGTCCAATTAGTTAGTCGCTATCAAAAGCCGTTTCGGTCTTTCATCTTCGGGCAAACTGGATCCGAGTGACCGGGTGTCATGGAAACTGTATCTGGGGTCATTTCCTGTTTCAATTGTTTGGACACACACACACACAAAAAAAAGTCCAGCTCTATCAGATGGAAATTAATGAATACTTGCTGTTGCCTCTTGAAGAGCCAGCAATGAAATAAAAAGTAATTATCCATTTGGACCAAGTTTTCCCACCAACACTAAGGAACCTGGAGAGATCAAGGCATCCCCTAAAGGAGAAGGGGTGCTTGGAAGCTATTTTCAACTCCCATTGTCTTCATTCAATGGTCGGTTTGAATTCACCTGCGTTATCCTCAACCCAAGAGGAGGCATAATAAATATAAAAAATTGTAATGTATTCCAAAAAGAAATCTTGCTCAATCTAGACTATGCAAACAAAGAACTCACATGTGCGCGCGCGCGCGCGCGCACACACACACACACACACACACACACACACACACACACACACACACACACACACACGAAAAGTAGAGCTAAAGGCCTACTCCCAGCAATACCAGGTAAAAACTTGTGGTTAGGAAATGAAGTCGTGGCAGGAATTCTGTCATAATGAGCCCCTTAGTGATCGAAAGTGTTCCAGAGCACAGGATGGATGGAAACAGCATGCCAGATGAGACAATGGGGATTGCAACCCGTGTTTAATAGGTTTCAGCTCTGTCTAAATAACTATTGTCAAAAAAAAAAAAAAAAACATGGAAGCAATACAGCAAATCAATTTTAGAGCTCAGGAGGCTTTGCTTAAAGAAGACAGCGATGAAGTGTACATTACAGGCGAAGTTCACAGTTCCATTGTGTGAGCGGCGCCCAAACTCCCATGTTTTCTGGCCTGTCTAGGGTGGAGACGTGGGGGGAAATCTTGCTCCTGGATTCCAAATAAGGAAGCTAGCAGTCCTGCTGATTAAAGAAGGAAATAACTGGAAAAACATCCAACAGCAAATTCAAATTAGAGGAGTTTTAGAGGCCTAATATCTAACATACAACTGGAGGGAAAGGAGAGGGAGAGAGAGAGAAGGAAGGCGGGGTGGGGGTGGGGGGAGAGAGAGAGCTTTTCAGCAATCATGACAGCCCAGTCCTTGACCTTTGTCACTTCATCACTGTGCTAATTTCATCCACTGGAGGCAGCTCAACCAAAGCAGCCTTGTCCAAGATTTTGCTCCTATCTTCTTTCACACAGGCCACCCAGCTCCTCCCAAACAAACAAAAAAATCTATATTCTTCTGTGCCCTAAGGGACAGGCTATTTTTTTAACCAAAAATAAGACAGAGCAGGTGATTTCTTCATTTTTTTAAAAAATGTATTTAATAATTTAATTAAATCATCATGATGTGACAGTTAAAAAGTGTCAATAGGGTCAAATCGATAGCACAGCAGGGAGGGTGTTTGCCAGGCATGTGCTGATCCACCAGGCAACCCATATGGTGTGTTACCCCATCTTCCAGCATGATCAGGAGTAATTCCTAAATGCAGAGCCAGGAGTAAGCCTTGAGCACCACAGCGTATGCACCAAACACCAAAGTGGGGGGGGGGCCTTAATAGTTGAATTTCAGTCATAAAAATATTCCAATAGCCATCCCTTTACCAGTGTTCATTTCCTATCACCAATTTGCCCAGTTTCCCATCCATTCCCCACCATCAGCCTGCTTCTAAGGTACTTCCTCTTTCTCTCTGATTTTTTTTGGGGGGAGGGCACATCAGTTTGACGATTAGGGGTTACTCCTGGCTCTGAGCTCAGAAATCAAATTTAACAGGTTCAGGAACCATATGAGATGCCAGGGATCGAACCTGGTCGGATACCATATGAGATGCCAGGGATCGAACCTGGACGGATACGGCATGACATGGCCACATGCAAGGTAACTACCCTACCACTGTGCTATATCACTCCAGTCCCTCTCTCTAATTTCTAATTGGGTATCAAATCTAACTTCTTTTTTTTATACAGCTTTAGGGAAGGCCCACTCTCTATCCTTCCATCTTAATTCCCATAGGCAGCCTTCCAGAACGTGTGTTTTTATTCAGGTTCTTCAGAATTTGGTCTGTATGAACACGCAAAACTAGAAGAGATCAATTCACCAGTGCTTTTTTATTTTTACCAGAAGTAGAAATAATTTCTAGATAGTGTATTTCTTACACAGGAAAAAAAATGTTAAGATGTAGACTTAATTGCTAAAGGCATCAACACCAAAAAAGGCAGAAATCAGTTGAAAGAGGTGATGAGACTAGATTCAAATAAATCAGAGAATACAGCTACCAAGCAGACAAGAACCTTTGGTCATAACATGTGTAAGGTTTGATTCCGAGAGAAATAAGACATAAAATAGAGATGGGGCTGGGAGGGATTGTGATTTGTGAGAGGTGAGAAATAACTTGGATCAAGAAGACCAGGTACAGAGCAGTTTTATCTTCTGATCTTCTCTGTCCTTCACCCCTTCCGGAAGGACACGGTCCCTGCTGGATACTTTCATATTCTGAGTAAGAATTTGTTCTCGGGCCGGTGAGGTGGCGCTAGAGGTAAGGTGTCTGCCTTGCAAGCGCTAGCCAAGGAAGGACTGCCGTTTGATCCCCCCGCGTCCCATATCGTCCCCCCAAGCCAGGTCAATTTCTGAGCGCTTAGCCAGGAGTAACCCCTGAGCATCAAACGGGTGTACCCCCCCCCAAAAAAAAAGAATTAGTTCTCAATCAAGAAGAGTAATGCCTGTCCAAACAAATGTCAGTGTTCACCTCAGGCCTAAAAGAAGGATAAGAATTCTCCAGGTCTTGGGGCTAGAGTAATGGCATATGCGGTAGGACGTTTGCCTTACATGCTGCTGACCTAGGAGAGACCAAGGTTCGATCCCTAGGCATCTCATATGGTTCCCCAAGCCAGGAGCGATTTCTGAGTGCATAGTCAGGAATAACTCCTGAGTATCACCTGGTGTGCCCCCCACCTCAAAAAAAAAAAAAAAAAGAATTCTTCAGGCCTATCTTGACCTAGCAGGCACAAGCTGAAATGCTAACTTGTGACCAGGTAGAAGATGCTATGACTTTGTGATGTCTTTTGTTTATCTGTTTTGTGTTGTTTGTTTTGTTTGTTTGTTTTGTTTTTGGGCAACACCCAGCAGTGGCACTCTTGGTTCTGCACTCTGAAATTACTCCTGGCTGGCTCGAGGGAGCATATGGGATGCCAGGAATCAAACCCAGGTGGGTCACATGCAAGGCAAATGCTCTACCTTCTGTGCTGTCTCGTGAGCCCCTGGGTTTTTTTAAAATGCTGTTGAGAGTAATGTATGCTTTGGCTAATAAACAAGACTCAGTAGCATGTCTCACAATTAGTTTAATTTCAAATAAATGTGGAACATTTATATTAAAGTTGTCTGTGATCTCTACAAGTTGCAGACATTAGCTTTGCTTTGGTAGCCCATATCCCAGGTACTGGCTGAAGAGAAAGTACAGAAAATAAGGAATTTGAATGTAGCTGACACCAGGATTTGAGTCTCCAGTATAGTCAAGAGTGTTCCCTGAACACAGATCCAGCAATAAAGCTCAGAGTACAACGGGGTGTGGCCCAAGTAAATAAAAACAAAAACAAAATCTCAGGTGTTGCTATGGCCATAAGGTTTAGTCTATATACATCACAGACAAGAGAGGCAATTCATTCTCATTAGAAGTTTGCGTTATTAATGGCTTTGTAGCATCAAACTTCATGATTTAGGAAGAGTCCAATACACTTGAATTGGAGTCACCGTGAATCTACCCTGTGTCTCAAACCACCACAAATTCTCAAGCAGAGTTTAGCAGGGTCTCCAGAACCAGGTGAACAGCAGTGTGTTCATTCCTCTGTGGGTTTTCCACTGTCACTGAGTTTCTATCACTGATTGTGTTTTCACCAACTGTTCAGAACATGACAACAAATGAATGAGGAAGAAAAACATCAAGTTGTTCAAATGCAATGGTAGGGAGGCTTTGGGTACCTTCAAAGCCCAGAAAACTGACAAACACATCATCCCATAATAAAGGAATAGTCAAATCTCCAGACAAAAGACAGCTGGTTTAAAATACCCTGTGCAAAGGCTTGTCAGGAGTTGAAGAAACAGGAAGACACCTGTGGGTGACGGATACAGGATGCAGGGATCATGGGAACCGGATGTGTCCTGAGCTGGTGCACAAATAGTTCCCAAACTCATGGTCAAGGCCGGCCTTTTTGATAAGTGGAGTCACACAAGGCAATTCACACCCTTTTAGGGCTTCCGGCATCCTAGAAGTCATGAAGATAGAAAAATGCTCTCGTGGAGATGAATACAAGCCACTAGCCATACACAATACACAGGAAGCTGAACTCCTAATTCTCACATCTCTGGGCCTCCAACAAGCAATGACTCACAGCTTGCTACCCAGAGAGTCCATGTTTGAAAATAAAAAAAAGCTCTGGAATTCAGGTCATAAAATGCAGGAAGACCAGAGAGCCAGGAAGTTAAGGCTAAAGGGTAAGGGGCGGGGGTGTCTTGTCTTGTTTCATAGCTTCAATGTGGGGATGGAAAGGGCATTGGAGAAGGGCAGCTGAACTTCAAAAAGCCAAAAAGCCAAGAAAGCTTCCTCTATGAATGCCTTTAAAATGACAAAAGGAATCTTGCAGGTCCCTCCCACCTGCAAAACTAAGGATTGGGGAGCAGAGAGACAGTAGAGGTGAGACAGCTGCTTGCCTTGCAAGTGGCCAACCTGACTTCAATCTCTGACAGCTCATATGGTCCCCTTAGCCCTGTAACCTGGAGTGGTCCCTAAGCAAGGAGCCAAGAGTAAGTCTGGAGAGGTGGCGCTAGAAGTAAGGCATCTATCTACCTTGCAAGCGAGAGCCAAGGACGGACCTCGGTTCGAACTCCTGGCATTCCATATGGTCCCCCCTCCCCAGGGGCGATTTCTGAGCTCATAGCCAGGAGTAATCTCTAAGTGTCAAATGGGTGTGGCCCCCCCCCACAAAAAAAAACCAAAATACAAACAAACAAAAAAGAGTAAATCCTAAGCATCACTGGGCATGGCCCAACAACACAAGAAAAAATGTTGGTAACCTGGGACCGGAGAGATAGCACGGAGGTAAGGCGTTTGTTCAAATCGGTAAGACGGTAGTTCAAATCCCGGCATCCCATATGGTCCCCCGTGCCTGCCAGGGGCGATTTCTGAGCATAGAGCCAGGAGTAACCCCTGAGCGCTGCCGGGTGTGACCCAAAGACAAAACAAAAAAAATGTTGGTAACTTGAAATAGTTCAAAGACAAGAATAAAAGAAACAATGAGAATTAGTTGTTAATGAGTGGAAAATCGAGTGCAATACAAGTTTCTACTGAAGGGTGTATAAACAAAAAAAGCATTTCCATTTCAAAGGAGAAATGAAGAGAGTTGGGATTGGGGGAACTGTGCTGGCTTCGGAGAATAGGGTGTTGGGAAGTTGCTTGTGGCTGGGTGGCATAAAGTGGCAAAGCATTAGCCTTGCCAATCTGCAGCTTCCAATCTGCCTTTCCACCCAGTTTGGCACCAGCCAATGGTACAACAACCTGTGATCTCCATCTCTATGGCCCTTGCATCTCTGTCCTCTCTGGCAAACCACAGCCTATCCAAGCATCACAATTACAGCATACAACCCACTCCACACACAACATACATGACCCACCAGTATGTGGGACCACCAATCATCACAGCAGCAAAGAAAGGGAAGAACAAAGTAATAGAACAGAGTAAATAAAATTGGGGGCTTAGCGGTAGAGCACTGCCTTGCCTGAGAGAGGCCCTGGTTCAATCCCAAGCAACACAAAGAAGTGAATCAGAAATCTATTATGCTGAGTGAAATAAGTCAGAGAGAGAGAGAGAGAGAGAGAGAGAGAGAGAGAGAGAGAGAGAGAGAGAGAGAGAGAGAAACGCAGAATGGTCTCACTCATCTATGGGTTTTAAGAACAATGAAAGACATTCTTGCAATAATAATTTTCAGACAAAAAAGGGAAAAGAGCTGGAAGTTACAGCTCACCTCAGGAAGCTCACCACAAAGAGTGATGAGTTTAGTTAGAGAAATAACTACATTTTGAACTGTCCTAATAATGAGAATATATGAGGGAAATGGAAAGCCTGTTTAGAGTACAGGCAGGGGTTGGGTGGGGAGGAGGGAGATTTGGGACACTGGTGATGGGAATGTTGCACTGGTGATGGGTGGTGTTCTTTACATGGCTGAAACTCAAACACAATCATGTATATAATAAAATAAAAAAAAAAAAAAAGAAAGAAGATAGAACATAACATAATTATTTAACTTTTCAAAGTGCACAAATCAGCTGCCATACACCATAACGAGGCCTTGCTCCCTGTTCTCTCTGTACCTACCTTGTTTAACTGTGATGAGCTCCTGGTAGTACCGGGCCTCCCCTGTCCTATTTAGGTCTATTAAAAGAATCAGTAAAGCTGTTCTGGAGGAATGAGGAATGCCTTAAAGTTGGTCAAAGGGCTTACGGATCTATCTGTCACTCACTTGGGGCCCCTGATAATCTCCCCCGCCCCACACACACACTTCCTTGCTGGCACTGTGACATGAGTTCCATTATTTTCTGCCCAGGGGCTGACCCATTTACCAGGAGGTAAGAGCTCTTCTAACAAACCAAAAGAATAAACCAGGATTTCATGTTTGTTAATTCCAAGCTTTTACTCAGGTCTTTTCCTCTGAACTATCTGACTCCAAATAGCCGTGGTTCTCAGCACCATCACACCCATTTCACGGCTTTAAGAAACCTCAATTCGGGGCCGGGCGGTGACGCTAAAGGTAAGGTGCCTGCCTTGCCTGCGCTAGCCTTGGACAGACCGCCCCCGGTGTCCCATATGGTCCCCCAAGCCAGGAGCAACTTCTGAGCACATAGCCAGGAGTAACCCCTGAGCGTTACCAGGTGTGGCCCAAAAACCAAAAAAAAAAAAAAAAAAAAAAAAAAAAGAAACCTCAATTCTCCAAGTGGAATGTCACCAGCCCATCTGGGTCCTCTTGGGTCTACTCTGAATGTCACATGACACACTAACTTAGCAGCATTTAAAAGGAACTGGGAAAATGAGGGCCAAGCCACTGGGACCTCCAGGAACTCCTCTTGTGAGTCTAAATCCTGTAACACTGCTGGCTGGCAGGAAAAAAAAAAAAAGTTCTGCAGACCCAATGTGGGCAAATTTTAAATAATTGCTAAAGTCAGATAAGTTCCTCAGGTTTTTTTAAAGCTCAAGACTCATTAGCAGTTGAGAAGAAAATATAAACTTCCCCAAACATACGATTTTTAAAAAATGAAAAAGAAAGGACTAGATTTCTACTGAACTTTGAAACATGAATCTTCAGAGCCCTCAGGATAAAAGTGACAGCTAGAATCCTTTAATCTTGAGAAGGTTCCTTCCATGAAAACCTGGAGGGCAGGAAACCATTTAGGCTATGCGTTTCCATTTTTTTGAAATTTTCAGGCAACTTCTAGGTTTTGAGGAAATGAGATTTCTCTGCATGACTATCCCATGAAAAGCTAAATCTGGCCTTTTGGTTCAATGCACCCAGAAGTACAGGTTCCCAGTCCCAGGGTTCAGCTGGAAAGACCTTGACCAGGCCTCACCTTATCTTTCCAACCAATCCCAGGGCACCATCATAGTGAGGAGAGGCCGGTCCACACTACCATCTTTACCACTGCCACTCAAAGTAGTCAGGGAAGGCACTGTGTAATTTTCAAGAATGTTCCAGAAGCTAGCAGTGAAGATTCTTATTCTCTGAGAGGGTTTTGGGGTGACACTTGGCAGTGTGTAGGTCACTCCTGACAGAAGCAGGGATCAAGATTGGGGTCTATGCTGCATACAAGGCAAGCACTTTACCCCCTGTAGTCACTCTCTGCCCCCCCCCCCCCCAATGTAATGCTTTGGGTTTCAAAGAACTGGAGGGAAATTGAGTCAACATATTCTCCTACAAATTAGACCAGGAAAGGTATTTGACAGGTTCCAGAAAGAAACGATGCCACAGTCCAGATCATGTGGTTAGCTCAAGGCCTAAAAGTGCCAGGAAGTTTCCTTGCTCAAAGATGGCTACATTCTCTTTACCTCCTCGTCCTGCCTGCCTCCACTTCAAACCAGAATACTATACCTCAATCATTCAATCATTCTGAAGAAAGTGTAAAATTATGTAAAATTCTGACATCACTGATCAATGCTAAGTCTCTTAGTGGGAGAGAAAGATCCTACATATTTCAAAGGATGGGTCCAAAGTCGCTGGAACAAGCAGCCACTATCAAGTCACTTTCTTTCACAACCACCAGGTTCTAGGCTGGCTGGTCTGGGCCAGGAGCCAGGTTGGCAAACAAAGCATTCTAAAACTCCAAGGTATTAAATGCCCTCTTGCCTTTGGCAATGCGCTCAAAGCTATTCAAATCTATTATAGTAAAATGAAAATAGAGCTACTGAGGTCTCCAGCCAGCCAAGAGGAAAGGCGTCCGTACATGTTTGTTTGAAGAGCAAAAAAAATGTTTTTGTTTCTCTCTTCCAACTCTTGTTTCAGTTTCCTTGTGATAGACAAGCCTAGAAGAAAAAAATATTTTTGATGCAGAAGAGGCTGGGGAAGACCCAGCAAAAAGCTTGTTGGGGGGCCGGGTAGGTGGCGCTGGAGGTAAGGTGTCTGCCTTGCAAGCGCTAGCCAAGGAAGGACCGCGGTTCGATCACCCGGCGTCCCATATGGTCCCCCCAAGCCAGGGGCGATTTCTGAGCACATAGCCAGGAGTAACCCCTGAGCGTCAAACGGGTGTGGCCCAAAAACCAAAAAAAAAAAAAAAAGCTTGTTGGGTAAAGATGCGAGAAAAAGTAGGCTTAGATAAGAAATGAGAAAATTTTGGAACAAGGAGTTTTTTTGAAAATTAGGGCCGGAGAGATAGCATGGAGGTAAAGTGTTTGCCTTGCATGCAGAAGGTCAGGGGTTCGAATCCCAGCATCCCATATGGTCCCCGAGCCTGCCAGGAGCGATTTCTGAGCGTAGAGCCGAGCCAGGAGGAACCCCTGAGCACTGCCGGTGTGACCCCAAAACCCCTCCCAAAAATATTCAAGATAGCAACTCAGATTCAGAGTGGGTAGACAAATAATGATAGAGACGAGGGCCAGGAGGACTGGTCCATGGTAGGAAGCATGTCACAAAGAGCAGGAGAGTGCAGTTAAGGCAGAGAAGGGACCACTATGACAATGAAAGTTAGGAATGATCACTCTGGACAAAAACTGGGTGCTGAAAGAAGATAAAATGATATACACGATACTCCTTCAGTAACAATATTGTAAACTATAGTGTCTAAAAAGAGAGAGAGAGAGAGAGAGAGAGAGAGAGAGAGAGAGAGAAGAAAAATGTGTGCCATATTCAGTCATTGTATGACTAAAACTCAATCATGAACAAGTTTGTGATGGTGTATCTTACAATGATTCCATTATTTTTTTTTTTTTTTTTTGGTTTTTGGGCCACACCTGGTGGTGCTCAGGGGTTACTCCTGGCTGTCTGCTCAGAAATAGCTCCTGGCAGGCACGGGGGACCATATGGGACAACGGGATTCAAACCAACCACCTTTGGTCCGGGATCGGCTGCTTTCAAGGCAAACACCGCTGTGCTATCTCTCCGGGCCCACAATGATTTCATTTTTAAAACTAATTCATTTAAAACAAACAAACAAACAAAAAGAATGGTTTGACACGTACACTAAAAAAAGAGAAAAAACTCCACCCACCTAATCTCTTAGGTTTGTTCAAGAAAAAGGAAAGTCTTGACAGAATCTTTTGAGTACTCTTTCCTAATCAAATGAGGGGCAGAACCTTCCTTTTACCATCCCTCAAACCACAACCAGGACAGGCAGATCAAGTACCTTGGGGACACACCCTTCTGTATGGTAAATCACATGGAAGATGAATGAAAAATTCATCATTCTTTCAAGTGTCTGAGAAAACCAGGAATGAGTCATTTGAGCTGTTTCCACACAGAAGGTCAAGAAGATATAAATTCTGATTACATAAGAGAGCTTTCCCTAAGCCACCAGGAAGAAATAAATTCCAGAACAAAGAATAAACACGATAGATTATGAGGTTTACCTAAGACTGTGGCATTCTAGCTTCAGGCTTTCTCCTCATCTCAGTTTTACTGATGCACAATTAATGCCAACACTGCATTCATTTAAGGTCTACAACATTGATTTGGTCAATACATGTAATGCAAAATGGTCAACACGGTTAGTTAAAACCATGGGGCTGCAGAAATAGTATAATGGGTAAGTTGCTTGCTTTGCATTCAACCAACCCGGGTTCAGTTCCTAGTATCTCATATGGTCGGTCCCTGAGCATCACCAGGAATGATTCCTGAGTGCAGAGCCAGGAGTAACCCCTGACCACAGCCAAGTATGGCACCAAAACAAAACCAAACAAAAATCAACAAAACAATTAGTTTACAATTCCCACCACCACAGTTACAATCATTTTTTTATGAAGTGATATACTAAGACCTCTTAACAACTTTTTGTTATTAATTATCTTTATTCCATATGGAAAAGTACAGTAGTTGTGCAGAAAACAAAACTACATAACAAAAGAGTAAGATTTTCACAGATGTTAAAGAAAACAATAAGCCTTAGTAATTATAGTAAAACTCATGAAAAGCTTATAAAATAGGCTAAAGCTGTACAAAGTATTCTGTACACATTCAGGAGCAAATGATAAAGAATGATACTGGGAAATTCCTTCCCTCTTAACAACTTTTAAACGCACAACCTAGTCTTTATAAAATATACAATCATTATTGGGTCAGAGAGATAGCATGGAGGTAAGGTGTTTGCCTTGCATGCAGAAGGACTGTGGTTCAAATCCTGGCATCCCATATGGTCCCCCAAGCCTGCCAGGAGCAATTTCTGAGTGTAGAGTCAAGAGTAACTCCTAAGCGCTACTGGGTGTGACTCCCCCCAAAAAAAACAAAAAATAAAAAATAATAAAATCATCATTCTGTACATTCAGTCCCCAGAACACACTTGTCTCACTTATACTTTGATGTGTATAGTTGGTTTGTTTAGTGTCAAATTCATCAGAGGTGGTGAAGACTGGGATTTCTCTCCAGCAGTCCTGGAGGGAGGGGGAATCTTTTCATCAGGGATGGAACCCAGGGCTCCAGTCCAGGGAACCAGAGCCATAGCACAGTGGTAGAGCTTTTGCCTTGTATACAGCCAACCCTGCACGGACCCGGTTAGTTCTCGGCATCCCATATGGTCTCTGGAGCCGCCAGGAGTAACCCCTGAGTGCCTCCAGGTGTGAACCCCCCAAAAAAGAGCTCCAGCCCACTGAACCCTTCGAATGATCTCATCTTGGAAGTTTGACTCCATTTGTTCTTGAGTTTCCTAGCCTCCCATCCTGTCCCTCTAAGATGATTCTTTATATCTGCTTCCATTTCCATCTAATTTAAAATTACTTCTACCGGGGCGGCGAGGTGGTGCTAGAGGTAAGGTGTCTGCCTTGCAAGCGCTAGTCAAGGAAGGACCGCGGTTGGATCCCCCCCGCATCCCATATCGTCCCCCCAAGCCAGGGGCGATTTCTGAGCACTTAGCCAGAAGTAACCCCTGAGCATCAAACGGGTGTGGCCCCCCCCCAAAAAACAAAAATAAATAAATAAATAAAATTACTTCTACCAATACCCTCCCCCGCAAGCTATGGGGTGCTCCCATATATGCCTTCTTGGGGGGAGAACTAACAGCTTCTGTGTCTTGAACTACCACGTCAAAGCCACAGATCCTGTAGACAAAGCCCTGGGAAAGTCTGCCTATACCTGACAGCAAGAAAGGATAGGCAGGAAGTACTGGAGAACTCTGGAATCCACAGAATTAAACTAAATCTCCACAGAAGCTAACATGGATTTGAATCTAACCTCTTCTGCTTTATGAACTTCCAAAAACCCTCTTTGACATCAGTAACTGGCTGCTTCAGAAAAGAGAGGTTAATACTGATATAAACCAGCATGGATGAGGGGGCCCAAAATGCATGTTCTCTGTTAAGTCCTTTCTGGTGGCTGCCTATCTAAGCAACAATTCTTGTTTTCAGCAGCAAGAGATGCTTACAGTTTTACTGATAGTTGAAGAAGCAAACAGCTTCTACTTGGTTCAGTTTGTGACTCGTGTGCTTGTAAAATAAGTTTAAAGAGGGGACGAGCACTAGTACAGGGGTAGGGAGTTTGCTTTTCATGTGGCTGACCCAGGCTGGACCTGGGTTTGATCCCAAGTGTCCCATATGGTCCCCTGAGCCAGGAGTGATTTCTTTTTTTTTTTTGGTTTTTGGGCCACACCTGGCGGTGCTCAGGCATTACTCCTGGCTGTCTGCTCAGAAATAGCTCCTGGCAGGCACGGGGGACCATATGGGACACCGGGATTCGAACCAACCACCTTTGGTCCTGGATCGGCTACTTGCAAGGCAAACGCCACTGGGCTATCTCTTCGGGCCCAGGAGTGATTTCTGAGTGCAAAGCCAGGAGTAACTCCTGAGTGCCACCAAGTGTGGCCCCGAAACAAAAACAAAAAAAGTTTAAAAAAAAAGAAGGGGGCGGGGCTGGCACAATAGTACAGTGGTAGGGCATTTACCTGGCATGCAGCTGACCAGGGTTCTATCCTAGCATTCCATGTGGTCCCCAGAGCCTGTCAGAAATAATTTATTTGTTTTGTTTTATTGGGTCACACCCAGAGGTACTCAGGGGTTATTCCTGGTTCTGTGCTTAATTTTTTTTTTTTTTTTGATATTTGGGTCACATCCAGTACACTCAGGGGTTACACCTGGCTCTGCACTCAGAAATCACTCCTAGCAGGCCACTGGGAATCATATGGGATGATGAGATTTGAATCACCGTCCGTCCTGGGTCAGTTGCATGCAAGGCAAACTCCTTACTGCTGTGCTATCTCTCCGGCTACCTTAGGAGTAATTTCTAAGTGCAAAGACAGGAATAATCCCTGAGTGCCGCCAGGTGTGGCCCCAAAACAAAACAAAACAAAACAAAACAAAAAAAAATATATATATATAAAAGAAAATATATAGGGGAATAGAATAAATGCTCACCTTGCAATATGGTCAACCCCAGTTCATTTCCCAAATGCTCTTACCCAGGCCTGTCAAGTGTGGCCCATAAAAGAAAAGGAAAAGGAAAAAAAGGGAAAGGGGAAGGGAAAAGAAAAAGGGCAAAGGAGAGGGAAAAAATAAGGGGAAAGGAAAAGAAAGGGGGAAAGGGAAAGGGAAGGAGAAGGGGGAAGGGAAACTGGGAAGGGAAAGGGAGGGTGGAAGGAAGGGAAAGGGAAGAGGAAGGACAGGAGAAAGGGAAGGGGAAGGAAGAAGGGAAGGGAAGCTGGGAAGGGAAAGGAAAGAGAAGGGGATAAAAATTAGGGAAGGGAAGGCAAAGGAAGGGCAGGGGATAGGAGGGGAGAAGGAGATAAAAAATTTTCCCTTCATGTTAAGAGAAAACAGGGATGGACAGACCACTGAAAGACATTCATCTGCTTGACCAGGCAAAGCCCTACCTACCCAATCTCAAAGAAAAGTCACTTCTGGAGACTAAACTAAGAGGATAAAGCTTAAAAGGATCCACTTTCCCCACAGCTCCCAGGAGCTGGGTCCTTATTGAAAATGCAAAACCCACACCTAGGGATAAGGAGAAATAAAAGATGGAGCTGCAGGGGCCCAGGCCCCAAGCCTGGATCTCCACAGGGTCCAGCTCAGCCCTTCTTTCTCCCAGCCCGGCTCAGACATTGGGGATCCGGATGACTGGGGAAGGGCCCCATGAATCACTGGGCAAGAGAACAAAGACACACAGAGGCAGCAAAAAGAGCCAGGGCTGTAAGGAGTTTTGGGTGGGGGTTTGTTTCTATGAGCTCAATGAGCCCCAAGAAATGTGTTTAAAACCACTGCAAGGAGGAAAGGGCTGAGAATGGGGAGAGGGGAGGGGCACATACTCCTCCCCCTTAAGGGGTGATTAATCCCAACGAGGAAACAGCCACCAGGTAAAACTGCTGCAGGGCTTGGGTTGAACAAGCTGGTACCTGCACATCCCTGGCCCACACCAGCAGGCTGGTAGCGCTCTGTAGGGCCCAGTTTCAGTCATTGTGCCCCACTGCCTGCCATCAGGGGAGAGAAGTGTGGGACCAGGCTTTTTGCTAACTGCTTCTCCTGTCTCTGGAAGCAGGCAGGAATGAATAAGGAAGAATTTCCATTAAGATTTATTCTGCCTTGGGTCTAAGAGACAGTACAGCAGGTAACTAAAATTGCCTTAGTAGCTAAAATGGTCTTGGTAGCTCAAATTGCTTTGCACGTAGCCAACCCAGGTTCAATCCCCGGCATCCCTTATGTCTCCTGAGCACCTACCTGCAGGAGTTATCCTTGAGCACTGCCTGAGTGTGGTGCACAAACAAAAGTAAGATTTTCTCTGCCTTCTCTCAGGCTATGCCATGAAACCGTGTGAGCAAAATGCCCTGTTCTATGCTTGGACACCAGGAACTGTGACTTGTGTTAAATGAAGTCGGTCCAAGTGTGAGCCACAAGTGGTACACATTGATGTCAGTGTGTTATTTTTTTTTTTTTAAATATGGAACGCTTCACGAATTTGCGTGTCATCCTTGCGCAGGGGCCATGCTAATCTTCTCTGTATCGTTCCAATTTTAGTATATGTGCTGCCGAAGCGAGCACGTCAGTGTGTTATTTGATCACAGCACTGGCTTCAATGATGACAAAACGGTCCCCCTCATTCCTAATGATGTTTTTTTCCTCCTGGAAGGGAATCAAAGGGCTGTTATACAAAGACCAATCCAGCCATTATAAAATGGACATTTTATTGTAAAGATAAATCTTTCACTGCAAAAACATTTCTGGGTGCTAGAGAGATAATAAAGTGTCTAAAGTGCTTGCCTTACTTGCAGGTGGCCCACCTACGTTTGATCCCAAGCACCACATATGGTTCCCCCAAGCTCTGCTAGGAGTGATCCCAGAGTGCAGAGCCAGGAGTAAGTCCTGAGTACCTCCAAGTGGATCCAAAACCAAAAACAAAACCATATGGTCCTTCGAGCACTGCGAGGAGTGTTTCCTAAGTGCAGAGCCCAGAGTAATCCCTGAGCATCACCAGAAGAAACGATCTTTTAAGAAATGTTCCCCATTCCTCACTCACTACTTTCAGTGGCTGACCTTGGCATTCTCCGATAAAAAAACTTTGTACCTTCTTAAAAATAACTCCTGCCTAATTAGGCCCTAACACAGAATAATAAATTTATTTCCCTTTAAATTTTTCCACAGTCATCGTCCGGGTGTCCACAAAGGCAGGGTGATGATATACTTTCTTAAAGTTACTTAAGCAAAACTTGGTTTAATTTCATGACATTTTACTTCACCATCTCTAACAACCCCCTTTAATTGGCTCCCCCAAGGTTTATTTAACAGATAAAGAAATCGAGGCTCTGAAGTCCAGTGGCCCCATATTTTTTTAAAGTGGTCTTTGTATGTTTTTATTTATTTTATTTTATTTTATTGGTTTTTGGGTCACACCCGGCAGCGCTCAGGGGTTACTCCTGGATCTATGTTCAGAAATCGCCCCTGGCAGGCACAGGGGACCATATGGGATGCCAGGATTTGAACCACTGTCCTTCTGCATGAAAGGCAAACGCCTTACCTCCATGCTATCTCTCCGGCTCCTATTTATTTATTTTAAACTTTATTGATTGATTGGTTTTTGGACCACACCCATTAGTGACCAGAAGTTACTCCTGGCTCTGCATGCAGAAATCATTCCTGGCAGGCTTGCGGGACCATATAGGATACCAGGAATAGAACAGGATCCCTCCCAGGTTGGTGTCATGCCAGGCAAACGCCCTACTGTTATCTCTCGGGCCTCTCATCGACGCCATCTTTGTGCAGCTCCCTTGCACTGTTCTTTTTAGGGGGGTGGGTTGGGGCCACATTCAGTGATGCTTAAAGCTTCCTCCTGACTGTGCTCAGGGATTACTCTTGGCAGTGCTCAGGGGATCATATAAGGTGCCAGGATTGAACTGGGGTCAGCAACATGCAAGGCAAAGCACCTTAACCCGGTACTACCCCTCTGGCCCTCAGCCTCAGTTCTCAAAAGGCAAAATAGTTCTGACACTAGAAGCCCTGCACCCGTCTCCTTCCGAGACGGAAACTCTTCCGAGCAAATGCCAAATTTGCAGGAGGCTGGTTGGAAAAGAAGCTCTCATGGATGATTATTAATTTACCCAGCTCTCTCAGAAAGCTGTTTGATGTAAATGGCAAGGGTTCGAAGGTCAAAGTGGAAGCAGTTTGTGCTTTAATTTCAACCCCCCTAGAGGTGCATGAGTGTTTCCTATTAGCAAGAACCCTGTAGCCAACAAATGCTGGGCTCGGATCAAACGGCCTTCCATCTTTTAAGTGAGAACATCACAGGAGACATTTTCAGAGGAAAAACAGGCCCTGTCAGACCCGCAGGACAGAATAGAGGCAGCTCTGCCGTAGGGATTCTGAGAAGCAGCCGCTGATTTTTGCTGAAATGGCTCAGCAACTGTGACTTGTCCTTCATACAGTTATTCTCGGGACCAGAAGGAAATGGAACAAATTCAGACTGAGATGATGGATGGATCCTTTGGCCCCATCCCCACCATTGGCCAATGGCCATACGATGAGGATCTGGCATTTCAGATGCTTTTCTAAGATGCCTGGAACACAGGGGTGAGTCCTTGAAGAACAGCCAAGACCAAAGCCAGAAAGACAGAAGTCAGGGTGGAGCGGTGATCGAGACTGGCTGAAGAAGAAGGAATAAATGGAACTAAAAAAAGAGCATGAACTTAAGCATTTTTCCAAACATAACATTATAGGGCCAGAGAGAGAGTACAGTGCGGTAGGGTGCTTGTCTTGCACACCTGCTATTGACCCGGGTTCAATCTCTGGTATACCCTGTGGTGCCCTGAGCATCACTAGGATTGATCTCTGAGTACAGAGGCAGGAATAAGCCCTGAGCTTTGTTGGGTATGGCCCCAAATGCACCCCACCCAAAAATTAACATTACAGGTCTAAAGTGACAAGAATGGGGGTTAAGGTTTTTGCCATGTACAGAACTGAGCTAGGTTTGATCCCCAACACATAGCCCCCTCCTTCACCAGGAGTGATGCCTGCGCATAGAGCCAGGATACAGAATAGTTCCTAAATATCCATTGTTGAATGAGGCCCAACTACCTCCTCACCAAAAAAGAGGGGGGAAAATATAGCCAATGAACAGCTGTACTTAACACTATAGGTTTGCACTGGTAGTATTTGATTAAAAAGTAGTTAACCGTGGATCATAGAGGTAGAACAGTGGGTAAGGTGCTTGCCTTGCACAAGTCCAACCCAAATTGATCTCCAGCATCCCAAATGGTCCCTTGAGATTCACCAGGAGTGATTTCTGGGTGCAGAGCCAGGAATAACCCTTGAATGTGGACAGCTGAGACATAAAAACAAACAAAAAATAATAAAAAGTAGGGGCTGGAGCGGTGGCACAAGTGGTAAGGCATCTGCCTTGCCCTCACTAGCCTAGGACTGACCTCGGTTCAATCCCCCGGGGTCTCATATGTTCCCCCAAGCCAGGAGCGATTTCTGAGCCATAGCCAGGAGTAACCCCTAAGTGTCAACTGGCGTGGCCCCTAAACCAAAAAGTAGAAATAAAAATAAATAAATAAAAAGTAGCTAAACATAACACTTCCTTTCTCTTCCTGCCCTAAGCAGCAGTTCCTCTTTCCCTTCATTAGGCCCCAATATGGGGTCCCTCTAGCTGTTCAGAGCAAGAAGAGCTTGATCTCCCTGCAAAAAACCAATACCTGTGACTTTGTGCCTGAGGTACTGAGTTCAACAACTGTAGGCTGCCCACCTGGCTGACTTATGAAACCCCGCAGCCACAGGGAGCTCACCCTATTTGGATTTCAACGAAGGCTCTGAAAGAAAGTGACCCCTCCCCAGCAAGTAAAATTTAAAAATTATATAAACCCAGGGGCCAGAAAGATAGTATAGTAGGTAGGTACAGTGGGTAGAGTGCATGCCTTGCACACAGCCAACTGGGGTTCAATTCCAGACATCCCATATGGTCCCTGAGCACTACCAGGAGTAATTCCTGAGTGCACAGTCAAGAGTTATCCCTGAGCATTGCCAGGTGTGGCCCCAAAACAACAATAAAAATAATAATAATAAAATTTAAAAAACCCATTTCTTTTATTCACTTTGTTATTTGTTTCCTTTGGTTTATTAATTTCTGGGCCACATCCAGCAGTGCTATGGCTTTACTCCTGGCTCTGTGTTCAGAGAACCATCTAAAGTTCCATGGATCAACTCCAGATCATCTTTATGCAAGGCAAGAACCTTATCCTCTGTACTATAGCTCCAGCCCAAAAACCAGAGTTTCTCTTATCCATTGTTGAAGCGGCTTGGGATCTTGTTCTGAACAGCAGAACCAAGAGAGCTCAGGAGGCCATTCTGTAAAAGGGGGAACATCAGAGCCATTTCCAGCACCTTCTTCAGCAATTGCCCTGGCTGCTTCAGGAAAATGAACATTTTTCCATTTGAAGAACCCACTACACCCTTCAAAAAGGCCAATTAAGCCAGGCCTGGAGTGAAATCTGGGGAATAGCAGTGTGCCTCGGGGCGAAAGGCAGTTCAGAAAAAGGCAGAAGGAAAATATTCAAGTTCAGGAGACACGCAGTGGAAGAGTAAATCACTGTAATAGTTTACAGACCACTTCTGAGTCATCTGCACATGCTCAGGAGACAGCAGCCAGGGAAAGAGTTTAAAGTCCCAAACCAGCTGCCCTGGCCCTACATCTACCCATCTTAACCACCAAGCTCCCAAATTTACCTGCACTGACCTTCTTCCCCTGCTCTGACCCTCATCCTCCAGGGCCTGTTTACTAATCCTCCCAGTAGAATGTTCTGGAACATTCATTCCAGGAAAGCTGGATTCTATCTGGCTAACCACTCACTCTCTCTTCAGCATCTCTGAGAAAGCCAGGCTAGTAACTCTATGAGAAATTAAGGTCAACATAGAACACTTACTTAATTTTCCTGGTTATGCCATTTAGCTAACCTGTTGTAATGTAGTTATATGTGTTGATTTTGGGGGTGGGGCCCTCCTGGTATCATTAGGGTGTGACCACAGCTGCCCCTAGTGATGCTGAGGAGGCCATGTGGTGCCAGGTGTTTTATGCATGTTTAGTCCTTTGAACTATCTTCCTGGTCCTGATGCTCTTTTTGTTTGTTTGTTTGTTTTTTTGGGTCACACCTGGCAGCACTCTGCTCTACACTCAGAAATCGCTTCTGGCAGGCTCAGGGGACCATAGCATCCCCTGATGCTCATGTTTTTAAGGACAGGGGCTGTCTACAGAAATCTAATGCTGAGAATAAAACTGAAATCAATTATCTCTATGTTCCGTGTCTACATAATTTTGGTCTTAGTCATCTAAACAGAACATTGTTTATGAAAGCCCAAGTCTATGGATATATCAGATACCTAATTTGTGGGGCTAAGGAGACTGCTCAGATTCGTATCTTGCATACACATAACTCCACATGGTTCACCAAATTTCACTGAGGGGTGCTCTAGTGGTGCTCTGGTAGTTAAGGAAGCGCAAGAAATAAAATGTTTTTAAAAATTAAAATAAGTCTGGAGAGGAGTACAGTGGGTAGGTACATGGCCAACCTAGGTTCAAACCCTGGCATCCCAGATGGTCCCCTGAGCACTGCCAGGAATAATTCCGAATGGAGCAGAGCTTTGTGTGCCCTCAAATAAAAACAAACAAAAGCTGAAATAGATTATCTATATTTATAAAGCAAGGCTTAATAAATTGTATGTCCACTCTAAGTGTGTTGAAAGAATGGAAGGAATGGGGGCCAGAACAATAGTACACCACCAGTGTTATCCAACCCCCCACCCCCCCAAAAAAAGAAAGAATGGAAGGAATAATAATATACTTCCCACTTTTGGATTCTATGAGAGTTTGAGAAATGGTACCACAAATCTTTGACTTCCATAATTTACCAACAGCTGTGTGAATTGAAAATCCAAGACCTCAATGCATTGCATTCAAGTTCAATAATTCCTTAATCAGATCTAAAAATATATCATTTTGTTTTGGGGGGGGGCATACCAAGCTGTACTCAGGGCTTACTCTTGACTCTGCAATCAGGGATTACTCCTGGCAGGTTTTAAGGACCATATGTGATGTCAGGATTGAACCCGGACTGGGTCAGTTGTCACCAAAGAAGTCCTAGAGTCTCTCCAGTCCTAGAAGTTTCAGAAAATTACTTGAGGAGTTAATACCTAGCAGAGCTCGGTGCTTGGAGGGGTCACTCTTGGTATTTAGAGTCAGAGATCAAATTCAGGGCACCTATATGCAAAGTCTGCTCTCCAACCCACTGCGCTATCTCTCCAGGCCTCTTAAGGAATTCTTGATAACTTTGTCTGAACTAGATGGCACTAGCTCTTAAGAACTATAAACCTCTCAAAAATCACTTAAAATCAATTAAGGCTGGGAATGTAGCTCAGTGGTACTAGTACTTTTGCTTGCATGTGGTAGGCACTAGGTTCGATTCCCAGCACCACAACACCATAACTAAAAGTTACTAAATTTCTATGATGTTGGAGCCAGAGCAGTGGCGCAAGTGGTAGGGCATTAGCCTTGCATGCACTAACATAGGACAGATCGCGTTTAGATCCCCCTGCATCCCATATGGTGTGACCCAAAAAGCAAAAAAAAAAAAAAAGATGTTTATTTGCAAATACAGTAGCTGTTGTTTAGCTCCCACAGCAAAATGCTGCAGTTTTAAATAGGTAAACACTTTGTGGAAAAACATGTTTCATTTTAGTAAGCTAAATACAGGCTGTCACAGAGTCTCTTCAGAAAGCCACAATCCTTCCCCCTTTTTTTTTCGGCCACACCCATTTGATGCTCAGGGGTTACTCCTGGCTAAGTGCTCAGAAACTGCCCCTGGCTTGGGGGGACCATATGGGACGCCGGGGGATCAAACCACGGTCCTTCCTTGGCTAGCGCTTGCTAGGCAGATACCTTACCTCTAGCGCCACCTCGCCGGCCCCCACAATCCCCTTTTAACCTTCTAAACATATCCTGTACCAGATGCAGCCAACCAAGTTACTTTGGGCAGCAATAGACCCTAATCACCTCACAAACAGTATGAATGAGGCTCTAAGTAACCAAATCACCTCCTACTAGTCAGTCTCATTCTTTAGGAGGGTATATGCTTTGCATTTGTGAGGCACGGGGGTTCAGGCACCAGCACCCCAAGGGAGCAAGTCAAATTTTTATAAAGGTGTAGGGTGTTTGCCTTGCACACAGCCGATCCAGGACAGATGGTGATTTGAATCCCGGCATTCGATATGGTCCCCCTTGCCTGCCAGGAGTGATTTCTGAGTGCAGAGCCAGGAGTAACCCTTGAATGCTGCCGGGTCTGACCCCAAAAAAACTAAAAAAAAAAAAAAAAATTTATGGGGCCAGAGTGGTGGCGCACGCGGTAGGGATTTGCCTTGCATGCGCTAACCTAGGACGGACCACGATTTGATCCCCCAGTGTCCCATATGGTCCCCCAAGCCAGGAGCGATTTCCAAGTTGCATAGCCAAGAGTAACCCCTGAGCATCACCGGGTGTGGCCCAAAACGCAAAAAAAAGAAGAAAAAGAAAAAGAAAAAATATTATAAAGGAAGAACTGGAGAATAAGATGCTAGCTGATATGATCACAATCACTCCAGAAGGCTAATGTCCCATGTCATAGGCTAATATCGCTGGCAAGGCTCTTCACCAAGGCTCTTCAGTGCTTTATAGGCAGGAAATGAGAGGGGAGAGATGAGAACAGCTCCACAGCCAGCCCAAGGGAAAGCAATCCTGTCCTCTTCAGTCAATTCACCTATCTGCTCCCCCAAAAGGACTTTTGGGACACCCAGGCCAACAAGCCTGTTTACCTCCTACTTTATCTTGTCCCAGATGGATTAATGCTTGCTATTTCAATCTCTCCCTGGGGCCAATCAATAGTACTACAAGAAGAAGGTACCTTGCTTGCAGCTGACCTGGATTTGATCCCTGGCACCCAATCAGGTCTACTGAGCCAAGAGTAATCCCTAAGTGCAGAACCATGAGTAAGGCTATTGGATTACTAGCAGTTATGCCCCCAAACCAAAATAATAATAATAATAACAACAACAATAACAAGAATAATATAATCTTCTTCTCAAAGGTCAGCTCTTATAGGCAGAGATTCTGGTCTATTCCTTTCCAGTTTCCATATTCAGAGAACACAGTGGGAACTGCTCAAGAATGACCAAAACTAAGAATCGAACAGTCACCAAAAATCTCTTAAATGGTGCTTTGTTTTCTGCTGGAAACAAGAACTACAAAACCCAGAACCATTTATTTAAAGATCATGAATTATAAAAAAATTAAATTAAAAAAAATAAAATTTAAAAAATAAAAACGAAACACAGAAAAATAAAATAAAGATCATGGGCTATCCTTGTTTCTTTCTAATCTTGAGTCTTTCATCATGAGTCTTTCAGTTATGAAAGCAAAACTATTGTGTGAACAAAGTGTCACTAAAACAAACAATTTAGAGCAGAAGCACTTGGCCTGTATCAGGAAAATAAGATGATATCTAAGTGGAGAAAATTGCCAGTGCTGCTCAAAACTCAACCATGAACAGGCGCATTGGGTCTTTTGGACTAATGGAGATATTGTAAAAGTGAACTGGGGTGATCACTGCATCATTTTAAATTGAGTAAAAATTGTTTTCTAAGGGCTAGAGAGATAGTACAGTAAGGAGGGCACTTACCTGGTACACAAGCACTATATATGATCCCCAAAACACCACCAGGAAATGATCCCTGAGCTGACAAGTCAGTAGTAAGCCCTGAATATGTATGTGTGTGGCCCACAAACAGATCAAAAATTTTTTGCTTTCAAGGGCCAAAGAGACAGTACAGGTGTTACAGCAATTGTCTTGCAGGCAGCTGACTTAAGTCTCATCCCTGGCACCCCATAGGGTTCCCTGAGGTCTAAGCCCTCTCCTGAATTGTTTCCTAAAATCAACAATTAGAAGGCAATTTTAGAAATAGGCAGTAGTTTGGGTATTTCACACACAAACACACACACACAAACACACACACACATACACACATGCAAACATGTGCACACAGGGCTGATGCAATAGTATAGTGAGCACAACATTTGTTTGCTTTGCATGCTACTGACCCAGGCTTGATCTGAGGCCACTCACATGATCTCCAGGCCCTCCTGGACTGATCCCTGATGATCCCTGAGCACAGAACCAAAAGTAATCCCTGAGCACTGCCAGGTATGGCCTCACCCTTTCCAAAAAAGGATAAACAGATGGTAAATAGACACATGAAAAAATGCTCAGCACTGTTATCAGGGAAATATTGGTTTAAACTAGAAAGAAGATATTTCTTTGCACAATGAAAATGACTAATATTAAAAACAACCAAATTCTGGTCAACTCAGCCTGATGTCTTTTGCTCAGAGAAAAACACAACAAGGCACTATCCCTTAGGAAAACAGAGGATCAGAAAGTCTTTGATTTTGTTGTTTGGTGGTGTTGGGGATTCAACTCAGAAGTCACACAGGCAAGGTGTGACTTTTACCACTAAACCATGTTCCCTTCCCAATTTCCTTTTTTTTTTTCTTTTGGTTTTGGACTACACACGATGATGCTCAGGGATCACTCCTGGCAGTGCTCAAGGTGGGATGCTGGGGATAGAACTAGGGGTCACCACCACGTGCAAGGCAAATGCCCTACCCATAGTCCAATTGTTCCAATCCTCCCTACCCAATTTCTTAAAGATCAACAGGTATTTCTCATTTGACACAGTAACCTGGCAAGATGGTACAGCTGAGAGGGTGCATGCCTTGCACATGGTGGTGACAGCCACAGCATGTGATCGACTGCTCCTGGCCACTCCATATGGTCCCATCAAGTTCACCAGGAGTGATACCTCCTGAACACAAAGCTGGGTGTGATTTCAAATC